>NC_056741.1:1746747504-1746777504 GCF_019279795.1 Protopterus annectens | reverse complement strand
TGTTTAATGTAAAAGGAAAGCCTGCTCTGGAGATATGAATTCTTTGAAAGATGTACTGTCCTGCCAGCAGATTCCACTTTTGTCATAGTAGAAGATTATATTTAGTGTTTGTGGTATTAAATGTTTTGTGAATGCTTAAAAGGCCAAGTGTTCCTGGGCCATTTGAAACTCTACAGAGTAAGTAGAGGTCATACCATAGCGACCTCTGTGATATGGAAAAGAAAGAGATAGAACTTGAAGATATTCTGCATAGTTCATGGAATACTGTCTCTAGATTACCTTAATGAAGAAACATTAGGGCTTTTCAAGTTGGATCAACAATTTTAGACAGCTGCAGACTGAAGTTAGCAATATAGTCTGTTACGGGCCTTGTAAGGGATGAGTGCAAATGGATGATAACATGCATAACTGGTGGAATAATATGCCTGGAATACTTTTCTATGCTCAACAGTCTCTATGAAGACAAATATGAACTTAAGTTATGCCTGACTTATTCTTTTTTTTAGTTCTTAAATTGTCAGATTGGAGACATTTGTGAGTAAGCAAAGCACCATATGCGCGGACTATTATTTACTTCTTTTTGTGCTTTTTATTGTACTCTTATCTAAGTAAAAAAAAAAATAAATAAGTACAATAAAAATCACAACGCGGTGGTGCACCGGTAGCATTGTTGCCTCACAGCAAGAGGTTCTCCCATTCGATTCTCGGCTGGAGTGCAGGGAGTGCCTTCTGTGTGGAGTCTGCATGTCCTCCCCTTGGTTGGGTGGGCCTTCGAAAGACATGTGTAAATGGGAGTGCCTTTGTTGAAGGTTGAATGCCGAGCTGGCACCTTGGCTTTCGTGAAAATCTACTGCCAATCATTAGCGGACCGGAGTTCCGCTGTGGTGACCCCTAACCAGAAAAAGCTGAAAGACAAACAACAACAACATTGTTGCATTACTAGTTCAATATTGGTTTAGACAATTAAGGCTACAAGCTTCTCCCAAGCTTCATTCTGTAGTCTTAGGATTGCTTATTTTCTGTCTGACTGCGAGCAGGTTACTTAGCCATTGCTCCTAGATAAGGGTGAAAAGAAGCTCTTGTGCACAGTAGCTACCTATGTAACAAATAAAATGAAAAAAGATACAGGTATTTGAATATAGTCTATTCTAAACAAATAAGACAGCATAGCTTTAACTTAGATGACATGCTAAAATCCACGTAAAGACATTTATAGTAAATTTTAAAAAATGGAAATATACTCATAACTTAATGGCTTTCCTCACCTTCTGTAACAGTAACACTTGTTTAAGATTAAGTAGAACTATAAAATTATTCTTCTCAAAGGAGGATGATAGCAGAATCCAATATTCGTGTGCACCTAATGACAGGTGGTCACTTATGATGAGAATGATAATATGTGAATAGGCATATAATGCCTTGCACTAGTCAGCTGACAGAGTGAAATGTTCTTAATGTCCACATTAAACAGATGTAAGGGGGGGGGTATGAAGGATTTGCATTGAAAGGGTAATATAGATTAGCTTGCAGTTCTTGCTGAAATAGCTAGAAAAGATAAAACTATCAGCAAAAATGTGGAACTATAATATTATAGGTTCTGATTTTTAAATTTTCAGAAGCATACTACTAAGGAAAAAAAAATAATTTTCAGATCCTTGGCCCAAAGGTGTGATGATGTCTTAATAATAGCAAACAACAGTTAAAATACTAGAATGATAGGAATATACAGAGCTAAATGAGTGAAGTGGAGAACTCATTTCTGTGGCTTTTTGAAAGTAACACTTCTTCAGGTTCATGAGTTGCATTGACGGCTATCTGTCAAATTCTTCTTGATTGCTGCAGGAAGTGGTAGATTTTTTGGTTTAAATGGATTCAGCAGATTGAAAACCCAACCAGGACAATAGTGATAAATGAATTTACCATGAAAAGCACCTTTCCCAGGAAAATATTCATAATTTGGTTTCTCTGCCATTAAAGCATGGTAGATGTCATTTATTACAACTGTGAAGCTTTCACAGGCATTTGCTTTTAAAGCTGGTATTGCGTCCTTCCAATAGTTTATGTATTCAGTGCTATAATCTTCTATCACGTCAGGCTGGAGGTTTTTTATAATGTTCTCGGCTTGATAATTCAATTCTTCATTTGAATGAAAAATACCTAAAAATGAAATAATAATGATTGCAACAGGTAGTGAGTTTCATTTTACATTGTCACTACTTAACTATTGTTACATGCCCCCCTAATAACATTGCATTTACATTCAAGTGGTCATCCTTCTACTCTTAGAAAATCTTACACACTATGTCTTCAGTTATGGAAACCAGTAGCAGTTCCACACTGTAACAATCTAGATCAAATGATGCTGGTAAATGATAAGTAGGTATGTAAGAAATGTTTACTTAAAAAGGATGCAGGAAATTTGTATTATTTATCACTACTCTCTATCATCCATCAGTGTAACGTAATCACATTCATAAAAAAGTGAAACAAATATATACACTGCACGAAGAATATATGTTACCCCCCACAAAACAACTATATACATATAAACAAAATCTATTAAAATTTCTCAAAAATAAAATGAAATAAAGTAAAATAAAGTAGTAAAAATTCTCACTACTGGGACCAGTCATAAGAAAAACAATGCTATCAGTACCACTATCTGAAAATGTACATTAAAGAACATTAAGTTAACTAAAATATGTAATGAAACTATAAACATTACATATCTGTATAGAACATACTGTGGAATACTATATTAATACCATAATTTTTTTCATAAAATCCTGAGCCTGATATTCATCATGGATTTCAAGAAATGTAGATTTTATTGTGATTGATACAGTTGTGGTGTCTTCAAGAGGAGGTGACCCAGAAAATACACTTGAATTAAAGGAATTGATTTGGCAAGTGAGATTTAATGCCTGTCAGCCCCCATAGCTTAATGATTCAGTGTCCAGGGTGAGTGTATTGAATATTATGGCGAATAAGTTAAATTAAAAAATTAATTCCCATATATTATATATTATATTTTATTATCTCTGGTACAATATTATTCAGTGGTTTAGATTTTTAATTTATTTATTTATGTGTGTGTGTGTGTGTGTGTGTGTGTGTGTGTGTGTGTGTGTGTGTGTGTGTGTGTGTGTGTGTGTGTGTGTGTATACACACACACACACACACATATATGTGTGTGTATAGACAGATATACAGATAGACAGGCAAGGAGGAAATGCAGACTCTACACAGAAGGCACCCCAGCTGAGAATTGAACTGGAGAACCTCTTGCTGTGAGGCGACAATGCGACCGCTGCATCACTGTGTCGCCCAAGTAAATTTTCAGGAGCAGTAAGGATTACATAGTGATGTTGTAACATTTTTATATTTCTCAACATTTTAGAAGTGTTTTAATTGGGTTTGCACTTTAAATCTGGTTTAAATATGTTTTCAATTAATTAATATCTGATTCAGTTGTCTGATTGGTGGAATTTTTTGTAAACTCTGAAGAAGTCTCTGATACATATGGGATGAAAGAGCTTAGTTGATTGTGTCTGGATGTGTATTAAGGTTTAAGTTTTAAATAGCTCAGCTTTTAAGTTGGTTATTTATTCAGCTGTTGGATTTACCATTCTTTGTGTTACGGTGTGTTTACATCATAATATTGACAGCCTGCTGAATCTCCAAAGTGTGCTTATTAGTTCTTGCCACAGTGATTCATTTTTGATAAATATGTATTTGACCATTATGTCTCTGAAGGTATTTGGAAAGCATTCTTTTGGGCTCATCTAATTTCCAAAGGCATCTCTTTTAAATCCAAAGCAATCTTGATTCCCCTTTACTCATAAATCATCAGACCTATTGTCGAATACAATGCACCATTTGGCATGCAACTTTCTAGGCATATCACTCACCTTAAGAGATATCATGGATTTCAAACTCAAAAGATCAGTGGCCACAAAAATCTTAATTCCCAAGACAGACTGGCAGCCCTCTCCCTGTAGTCAGTCTTTTAAAGACTCCTCCATGAAAATCTATGTCTAGCTTCTTGAGCCATGAAAGATTTCTACTGTCTTTCTTTTGCAAAACAAATGGTACTGCAAATACTCTGTGAAAGGAACTAAACTTTCATCAGCAGATGAATAAGACATATTGGCATAATAAATTCAGATCCCAGTGTATCCCCCACTTCTAGGACAAACATCTACTACAGGGAAAACAGAGGGGTACCCTTGCCACCTTTAAGTTAAACATGGATAATTAGAGGGGCACCCCCCTCCACAGAACTATCCAATTACCGGCCCACAGCCATTCTCTCTCCACTTTCCAGGATACTCGAGAAATGCATTCATTGTCAAGTCTTAGATTACCTCCTAACTAAAAACCTCCTATCTAACACGCAACATGGCTTTAGGCCACACCACAGCTCTACAACCGCTTTACTCTCCTTCACTAACACTATCCTTCAACATAAAAACAGTGGCTTGTTCTACTCTGCAAATTTCCTAGACCTATCTAAGGCTTTTGACATGGTGTCACACAAACATCTTATCTCTGTTCTCACTAACCTATCCTTCTCCCAATCAGCTACTGACTGGTTTCACAGCTACCTCACTGGCTGCCGTCAGTCTGTTGTGCAGCATAATAACATATCTCCTCAACTTCCTCTCTCGCTTGGTGTTCCCCAAGGATCCATCATTGGACCCCTACTTTTCTTACTCTTCACCAACAATCTATTCACTACCCCCAAACATGCCTCTCTCATACAGTATGCAGATGACTCCACCATCATCTGCTCAGCCCAAACCCTACCCAAGCTTCATAAGATCGCATAGGAAGCCTTCACCTCTGTAGAAACATGGCTGTCTAAAGCCCAGTTAATACTCAAACCAAATAAAACTAAACTCCTCATCTTCAAACTCCCACTTTAATATTACAGCCAATGCCAATACCATCATCTCCTCAACAGAACATACAAAACTACTGAGTTTTGAGATTGACAACTGTCTCATATTCAACATTCACATTTCTCTAACCATAAAGAAGTTCACAAAAAAATAGGGGCTTTGAATAGAAATAAGCAATTCCTCACCAAAACAGCCAGAATTTCACTTGCCAATTCCCACCTTATCTCCACCTTACTCTACGCCTCTCCTATATTTACCAACCTAAGATAAACCGACCTAAATAAGCTCAAGTCTTGTTACAACAAAATCACCAAGTTTGCAACCGAGGCTTCCTATCGCAGTCACCAGTGTATCTCACTTACTGAACTTGACTGGATTGAACTCCCTCAACTTCTTTACCTGAATCAACTCTGTCTTGCTCACTAATTAGTAAACAATCCTCTCAAAGTTCCATCCCTCCAAAATCTACTCTAACCTCCAGACCACTTCGCTCCAGTAGCAAAAATCAACTCCAAGTAACCAGAGCTGGCGAAACACTTTTTTTCTGCATAACATCCAAGTTATGGAACACCCCCCCCCCCCAATAACCTCTATACCATCACACAATAACTTCAAAACCATACTAAAAATATCACCTAAAAAAACACTGGTTATACCCATGCACCAATCCAGACTAGAGACCCCTTTCTCTACCCCCCCAGCCACTCAGCCACCCTGCAGGGTTCACTTCTATCCTCATCAGCTGGCACTGGCAATCCTTTTTAGCTTCCTTTAATACCTCACTTCATCTCAATACTAATGCATCTACCTACTATCTATTCCACCTATACTACTTCTCTGTTTCCTCTCGTACTTCTTAATTACTCCCACCTAATCTACATCTCACCAAACATTGCTTTATATCTCTCTCTGTTTACAGCCATTTTATTATGTCCAACAAGCTTACTACTATATTATTGCTGTGTTTGTTACTATTTGCACTAATTTTTAATAAGTGCCATCTCAGATTTATACAGTGCTCCTATGCATGTATAATTCTCTACACCATGCCCACATGTAACTATGTTATTCGTATTTTATGTTCTGGCTTTTTGCTGACTGTACACTTGAATTTATATTAGTATTTTTCTTACTAAGTCTGTACTTAATGTGGACCTTTTCTCCCCAGGCCTCCGCTGAAAAAGGACCTGTGTCCAGTCAGATTTTCCTGTTAAACAAATGTAAATAAATAAATAAATAAAGATGCAGCACTGAAGCATGCCAGAGAGGAAAAACTCAGCGGATAAGGAGAAGGAGAAGGAGACGAAAGCAGGGGAGAGGGAGATAATTTATTCATTAGGGGTAATAAGTGAGGGAGATATGGAAGACAGGAAAATAATGACTAAAAGTAAGATTATAAGTAAGGGAAATAACAGTAAGGGAAATAAGGAAAAGGCGAGAGAAGATGTATATAGGTAGTAGAGGAGAAGGAGCTGAAATTTTAGCCAGGAGTGCAGCATGTGCAAAGCCAGGACTCATAATGAATGTTATGTATTGCCCAGATTGGTGGAGGAATCACATTCCATACTTTTGCTATACAGTGTGAGTACAGTCTTTGCAGTCTGTAGATGTCAAGCAGATTTTTGTCAGAAGATCAAAGGTGGCAACTTTGGAGGTGGTGGTGGAGAATTTCACTTATAGCTGGGTGGAAAGTGGAAATACATATAACTGTGTGTCAGGTTGAGTTGGTTATAATTTAGTTGGTTGGATAATTCTAACCAGTTAAGAGTTTTTAGTACAGAACAGTAATGCATTCGGTGAATACTGAGCTGCAAAATCTAGCTACCTTGTTGTAACACCTTTCTAGTTTAGATTTAATGGGGGTCTGCAGGTTAGTCAAGATAGGAGAAGTATATAATAGAGAGGGGAGTAGGTATGATGTGTCAAGAGGGACTGGTAGATGCAGCAACAGATTTCTGGCTCTATATAGCTTTCCTATTTTTGTGAGTTTTTTTACATTGCTGTGTATGTGGAGGTCATATTTGAGGTTGTCATTTATTGTATTCCCCAATAGTTTTGTATTTGGCGCTATTTCAGTTGTGTATTGTTTAGGGATGCAAAGTTCCATAGTAATTTTGAATGCCTTGAGTTTTTGATCCTCAGTGAATGTGACACCTTGTTGATCCTAGTAATTGGAAAACAGGCATACTGAGCTATGTCTAATATGATTTATCAGATTATAAGAATCTGAAAGCATTTTCTCCTTACTAGATAATGTTGACATAACTTCAGTTAGTATGTTGATATCCTGTTCACCAATAGGTATATCTTTAGTTAGGGTCTATATTACATCAACAAACTATTAAATGTTCAAATCTCTAAAGGTCGACCTTTAGAGATCGAACATTTAAATGTTCGAAGATGTAAAAAAAAACATTAAACAAAAAAAAAAAGTAAAGGGTTTTAGCAAGCCCCCCTGCACCCCCCACACCCCTGCTACTTAAATGTACCAACTCCGAGATCGCACATCAGTGCACTACAGTGCAGAAACTGAGAAATTTCCCCTTCCCTACACTCTAGCCCGATCTTGGAGTTGGTATATTTAAGTAGGGGGTGTGTGGGGGTGCAGGGGGCTTGCCCCCCTGCTTACACCCTTTGGTTTTTCATTTTGTTACTTTTTTTACTATTTTTGAAGATTGTCGAATGATTAACTGTTCAATCTGTAAAGGTCGACCTTTACAGATTCGAACATTTAATCATTCGTTGATCTAATATAGACCCTTTAGTTAGAGTGGATATGATTTCCCTTAGTTGACGTAAGATCATGGTATATTTATTATTTACTTTCAGTGTTAGTCATAGATCTTGAAGATTTTTGTCCTTATGTTTAAGAATATCCCATACAGAGCAATCCTTTATGAGGGGGTAATCTAAAAGATTAATCAGTTTATTGTTAATTTTGATATTTGGATTGAGATGAGTTGGTTGAAGGAGGTGAAATACTTTATCCAATTTTATAGATTTCATCAGCTCCTGAGTTATTTTGATTTTATATTTCAGGATTTTGTTTAGATTAATATTCTTGAGTCCAACTTGATTTATGAAAGGAAGGGCTTTTGGGTTGATATTATTTCTAATCACATGTTGGTACCAAATTCTTACCCAAACAGGGGACTGCCTGTCAATGCTAGGGTGATAGTTTGAGATTATTTTTTATCTGGCACATACAATTTTGTAGTAAAGATGTAGATCAGGTAAGCCAAGTCCTCCTTTTTCTTTGGGATATGCCAGTTTTGAGTAATTTATCCTTACTGCTTTGGAAAACCATATAAATTTGGCAAGCGTCTTATTAATTTTATGAAATAAACTTTTAGGCATGATAAGATTTGAAGCATTGAAGTAATACAGCAGCTTTGGTAGGACATTTCATTTTAATGCTTTGGATAATATAGACAGCTTCAGCCGTTGCCATCTATAAAGATCTTGTATGATCATCGACTATGCCTTTTGTAATTTATTCTGCAACATGGAAGCCTGATTATGATCAAAGCATATACCCAGGTATTTAAAAGAATAAACTGTATGGAATGGGGAGTCTGGAAAATAATTATAGTGTGTTTGTTTGGGTTAATGGGAAAAACATGTGACTTATTTTAGTTTACTTTGTAGTCTGATACTTTCAAGAAAATGCCTATAACCTTGGTTATTTTGCTTAAGTCGGTATTGGGATGTTCAAAATAGATGTTAGGGTCATCAGCGAATGCTGACATTACTTTTGTGTTTAGGATTTTAGGTACTGAGTGGAAGGTTTTATGCGAGATATGAAGGAAGAATTGTTCTATGAATAAGTTGAACAGGAGCGTGGATAGCGGGCAACCTTGCCTAGTACCATTAGAAATTCTAATTGGATTAGTTATTCTTTTGTTGATATGGAGGTAAGTTTGATAGCTTTTATAGAGAATTTTGATCATATCAGAAAAATCATTTGTAATGTTAAAATGGGAAATGGATAGAAATAGAAATTCCCAATTAACCTTGTCAAAAGCTTTGCTAGCGTCTAAGGTTAAAGCATACATTGGATTCCTGTGAGATGTATCATGGAATCTAACATTAGTGTATTATCCCGTGTATGTCTGTTTCACATAAAACCACCCTATTATAGGGAGATTATGAAGGACAATACCTTCTTGAGTCTTTCAGCAAGGAGAGAGGAAAAGCATTTTATCTCAACATTGATCAATGCTATGGATCTGCAGTTGTTTGGATCAGTTTTGTCTAAATTGTTTTTTGGGATAAGTATAGTTTTGGAAGTATTCCAATATAGATCTGTTGTACCCTTTATTTTAATATAATTAAAGACTTTTAACAGGTTAGATGATAATTTCAAGTTAAAGGTTTTATAAAAATCTGGATGGAGTAGTTGTTTATAAACACATTTTTTCAATATGTTGAGAGGGGGATAAGATGACAAAGGCCAGAAATTAGATATTTAGGTAGACTTGCCATCCTTCTAGAGAGGGATGATATGGGCTTTTTCCAGATGACTCCCGTATTGACTTATTTATAAGGCGGTAGACTGGAAAGCATTCTGTAGAACGGTTATTTGCAGAGGGTGAGCAGGTTTTTATTTATTTATTAACAATTGATTACTGGGAAAGTTTGACTGGATAGAAGCCCATTTTCAGCAGAGGCCCGGCGATCAAAGCTCCAAATTATTACAAAACATTTTAAGAACAATAATTTTGAATCTTCAAAAATAAAACAAAAACATGCACAGTTTAAATAATTATAACAAATTAGATATACTATAAAAATCATTGGTTAAGAATTGATACAGGTTATATGACAAATTAATATTTAGAGAATTTTTAGACAATTTATAGAGAAATTAAAGGCAAGTTAGTGTAATACAAACAGGAATTTCAGTATGAAGTGAGGAAAAAAAAGGCTTATGGTATGTTTACAAAGAAAGTCAGGGAAGAGAATTTGATAGCAGTAAGGAAGTGTGTAAAGAATGGAGAGTAAGGTGGTATAAGGAATGAAAAGGTACTTGTTCACATTTAGGGATATAGTTAGCAACTGGTTTTAGAGTGAGGTTATGGGTATTAGTAGAGAGAGGTAGATAGTGTCAGAGGAGTCAGGAAAGGATTCACTGATTAGGGCAGCTATGCTGTCAATGAAGTAGAAGTCAAACTTGTTAACTGTTTCCAAGGGGGAATTATTGGGACAAGACTTAAGGACATAGTTACTTCATGTGTATAAAACGTGTTCGGTGGATGACCATAATTTTGGGGGATTATGGGTATTGTTTTGTAGATCAGTCTAATATCATTTCTTATTAATTTGATTTGTTTTTGGTAAGATTACAAAGTTATTTAAAGCACTAAGTTATGCAGAGTTTTAAAAGTTTCTGCCACTCTTTCCATGTCTTGTCTCTGTTTTCCATAAGACCTCTACTCTGATTAGTAAGTGAAGGGGCAAAGTTAGATTTTTTTCCTCTCTTGCTATGTAGTGGGACAAGGGTGTTTAGGATGCTTAAAAAAGTTGGAATGAACCTTTCTACTGACTATTCCAGAGGCAAGGCTTTTAGAATAATCCAGTTAACTAAGGTCATAGGAGCTAAACATGGTTTAGGGTTAAATTATGGGAGATTACAAGTATTTCTGTATGTTTGCTGTTTGGAATTGTAATACTGTACATCTGACAGCATATGTAGGACAGTGGTCACTAGGGGATACAGGAAGGGTTCCTGATGCAGGATAGTTGCAATGATTAGAGATAAGAATCCAGTGAAGAATGGGACTAGTGTCCAGAGATTTGGTATAGGGAGTAGGAGAAGTAATACGCTGCTTGAAGCCATGAAGGTTGATGCTAAAGGAAGGATAGCTAGAAGTGAAAGGACTCCTGTTGATGATGCCTGTTTCATTGGTAATATGGTGTGATATCCAGTAAAGGATGTTTTCAATGGTGGATATATTGTTTCTTGGGGGATATAGAGAACAATTTAACAAATGAGTTTGGGATCATTTAATTTTTTGTAGGAGATAAATAGCTCTGCATTATTTTTTTGGGCAGATTTTTTGTTAGAGGAGAAATGTTGCAAATGTTAAGCAATGTATGCCCTCTGTACATGCAGTCTTGGCTGTGGAAATGTTCTTAATACTCCAGCTCTGTAAAATAGGAAACAAAAACAACAGATACTACAATTACCTAAAATATTTGGAGCAGTAATGAATGCTGGTATGTAACTTTTCCTTGACTAATGGGGGGGGGGTGTCACACTTCAAAGCAGCTTCTTCCCTGTACTTGAATTCCTCTTGTTTTGTAGTGTTATGGATGACATTTATTATGAAAATAACAGGTTTTATTGTTATTATACTGCCCAAACTATGAATCCTTGCTGCAAACACTTTTTCCAACCCTAAGTACCTAGTGAAAAGAGGAAAAAAAAGACCGGATATTAAAGGTGGTGAGCATGGAGGAGCATGCTCATAGCAGGTAAATAGATCAAATGTGAAAAAAAACAGGTTTATGTCATATTATCGAGTTTTCAGGAACTCAAAATTCATATGGTTGAGACCATATCTTTGAGTTTCCAAAAACACGAATGTAACCAAAAAACTCTCTATGTTTTCCCTCCTGCACCCCCCATGTGGGGAACTGTACCCGCCAAACCCCCTGCAAATTATATATACCAGCTCTGAGATTGCACTACAAATTTTCCATTAAAGGATTTCTTTGTAGCTCACAATATAGAGTGAGGATCGGGGAATATACACTTTTCCCCATTGAAGTACAATCTCGGAGTTGGTTTATATAATTTACAGGGGATGTGGGGGTGCAGGAGGGCTTGCCCCCTACAAAAACATACTTTTTTTTTACATTCAATTTTTTGTTCCAACAAACATCTTTACTATTTTTTTACATATGACGTAGGCAGTCTTACATTTATATAAATGAAAAACAAACAAAATAACACCACTTTAGCTGCAAACAGTATACATCACAGACACCAGTGAAACAATTGTAGTTGCAAACATTATACTGTACATCACTTATAATCTATCCTCTCATTGTCAGTTAAGCATTATATAGCTCATTGCTCCTTCCCTTTTCCGAAGATCCCAATTCCAGGTGTATTATCTCTTTTACTGTATTCACTATTTCTGGAAAGGTTGGTCTAGACTTTGATTTCCATTTTCTAGCAGCTGCTTTTTTTGGCAGCTACCATAATTAGACTCAGTAAGGCTTTACTATGTCTAGGCTATTCTGATTCTGTATCAAACATCTCCCCAGTCAATCCAATCTTCTCACCCAACATCGTTGACAGAGTGGTCTGCAGGGAAGCCCTAAAGTCCACCAGCTCATTACACTCCCAAAAAATATGTCCCTGACACCTCTTTCTTGCCCATTACACCTCCAACATTTGCTATCCAACTGAGGAAAAATTCTTTGGAGTCTACTTGGGGTATAAAAATCCCCATGTAAACATTTCCAGGCAAAGATCCTAAATCTTCTAGACTTTGTTGCATATTTGGGGAGATATACATATATCCCCCATTGTCTCTTTGTCAGTTGCTTATCCAATCTCTCTACCCAATTTTTTCTAAGCTCCCGTGATTGAGTCTTATAATTATCATGCCATATTTTATATGCTTTACTAATCATTCTCTTTTTAATGGCAGCTTACAGTATGTTCTAGATTGAAAACTCTACCAGTGCTGCTCTTTCATTCAGGAGTCCCCTATTTCTTTCTCTTTGCTTATACTCTGATGTCAATACTTGGTAGGGAAGGCAATCTCTAACCTGCAGTCCAAATAAATTCTTGGCCTCTTCCCATTCCATTACCTTTCCCTTTCTAGTTATTTGGTCCCAATACCTTGAATCCTTTGCCAGCTTTCTCCAATAAATTCCAGCCTCCTCTTGCCTATTATCTGTATTACTGACCAGAGTCATCCCTGTCGACAAACTCTCTTTTCTCCATTCTTGCGCTGGTTTGGTTCTTAGAATACTCCCTGCTATCTTATGAATATAATACTCTATGATTTTTGTTGTTCTCCTTAAGAGTCTGCATCCAAAATCCCAATCTCTCCTTATTTTTTGAGCTTCCTCCCTGTATCAGTATCATTCCTTTCCACTTTGAATTATAGTTTTCTGCTTGTGCTATGTATAAGCGCCTTAACTGTGTTTCTCTAAAATACCGCCTGAAATTGGGTAATCCTAGTCTGTCTTGTTTTATTGGAAGAATCAGTTTATTCCACTTGATTCTTGCTGTCTTCCCTTCCCACATAAAATCCTTCAGCTCTTTCTAATTGCTATCCATGGCTTCTTTTCTGGTTGACCTGTGTATAAGACTTAAGGGACTAAAAACATTTTAATAGCTTGTATCTTAGTATCCATATCCATATAACAAAGCTTACAGTTTCTCAATGCTTGTATTATCTTCTGTTTAATCTCTTCCCATATATCCTTAGAGGCCACAATAGAGTCATTTCTAATCCATACTCCTAAATACATCATTTTATCATTTCCCTATAAATATGGATATTGTTGGGCCAATTTGTGTGTGGGTACATAATTTACTGCTATTGTCTTTATTTTAGCTTCATTAATTTTGTATCATGAGAAGATTTGACACTGTCTTAAAATGTTCCACAACACTGTAATGTCCCTTTCTGGTTTTGTCATGTATAAAATAATGTCATCTGCAAATAGAGTCATCTTTTCCTGACTACCATACCAATTATATCCTTGAATTTCTGAGTCCCTTATTTTCTTTGACAATGGTTCTAAATATAATGCAAACAACAAAGGGGAACAACAAAGGGGAAAATGGACAACCCTGCCTGGTTCCTCTACTCAAGCAGAAATTATCAGAGAGGACCTCACCCACTTTAAGTTGTGCCTCTGATCCCCATATATTCTTCTAATCAACATTGTAATTGTCTAGGGGAAAGCAAATGCTTCCATTGCCCTGCTCATGAAGTCCCAGTCTACTTTGTCAAAAGCTTTCTCTGCATCAACACTCACAAATAAAAGTGGCATTTTATTACATTCTGCTTCCCTCTGGATCATCAGTGTTCTGTTAATATTGTCAGATGTTTGCCTCCCCTTCACAAAACCACACTTATCCATATCTATTGATTTTGGTATCACTTTTGCCACTCTTTTAGCCATTATAGATATAAACCCTTTATAATCATGGTTTAGTATTGAAATGGGCCTGTATGAAGCTGGATCCTATGTATCTTTACTCTCTTTAGGTATTACCATTATCACTGCCTTCTTCCAGGATGCTGGTAGTTTTCCCTCCTCTTAAAATACTGTTGAACAAAACCTTCCAGATCTTTGTCAGTCTCTTCCCTCCTAACTTCCAAACTTTCACAGGAATGCCATCTATTCCCAGGAACTTTCCTGTAGATTTGTTATACATAGCCATTTTTATCTCATTCCTTCCTATCCTAACTGTTAATAATTGAGCCTCATCTACCTCTAACATTGGCATATTTAATTCTTCCATAAACATTTCCATTTGTACTTTTTCTTGATTTCCATATTTCTCTGCTTTATACAAACTTTCATAAAATTTCTGAAATAATTGTAATACTTCTACAGGTCTCTAGTTGTCTTCCTTGTTATAGGCTCACTAAGCTTGGTGACAGCCCTCTCCACTTTCTGTTGCCTGAGTTGTTATGTTGAAGTTTTTGTGCTCTAGAATTATTATCAAAAAACAGTTTCTTAATAGCAATCTTTCTAAACTCGTGTATTATTGAGGTAATCCGTTATTTTCTGTTAACATTCTGCAGTTGCTTCTTTTCTTGTTCTGAGAGATTCCCCCTATTTTGCAGTACTTTTAACATTTGTCAGTCCCTTTAAATAATTCTTGTCACTGTTTAACCATATCTCCCTTCGTTTTATTTCCACCCTAGTTTTAAACTCCACTTTAATTTTATCCCACTCCCTATCTATGTTTTCAGAACAGAATTCTGTCTTCTCTAGTAGCTCCTGAATTAATTCCAGAACGCATTCCTTAAATTCATCTCTTTTCAACCAATAGGTTGAAAAGTGCCAGTGTCTCATTTTTATTTCATTACCTTGCATTGTTATTTTGGTTATTATTGGTGCATGATCTGAAATAGTTATTGGGTGCATTTTAAGACCTTCAATTAAATGCATATGTTCCTGTGAAATATAAAATCTGTTTAGCCTAGCCCAGTTTTTGTATCTCGGTGAATAATATGTAAATTTACTCCGAACTCGTATTACTGAATTCACATCTTCCATGCCAAACATTTTCATAATTTTTTTCAAAAATCTACTCTCTTTTGTTATATTTTCCCTTTTAGGCCCCCATCAGACACATCTTCACTGTTGCAAACCAAATTCCAGTCTCCACCTATAAGTAATATTCCTAGCTGAAAGATGATTATTTTTCCTAGAATTTTGTTAAGCTCCATTATAGCAGTTTTATGGTGGATGTAAATGCATGCCAGTGTAATCCTCCTCCCTAGCCAGTAGCCCCTTAGTACCATGTATCTTCCATTATTATCTTTTTTCCTCTTCTGTCACTATTGGAGGTCCTCCTGCAATTAATATAAGTGCTCCTCTTTTCCTTTGTCCCAGATATTCTACTGAATAGCCATCCTGAAAACCTTTCTTTATCAAATTCACATGTTCAGTTCATTCCAAGTGTGGCTCCTGTAGCATAGCTATTTGCACTTTACATTTTTAATATAGTTCATTACTCTTTCTTTTTTATATTTATGTATAAGATCATTCAGATTGAAAGACATTACGGAAAGCATCATTTTCTTATATAGTTATTATTACCACCTTTTTTGTATAACTGCTTTTCATTGTTAAATGTCTAGTTCCAGCTTTTATGTTACATGTATATATTGTTCAGCAGGCTGGTCCTTTATACAGTCATTTCTTGTCATATCCATTTTCACCCATGCCACATCTTACATAACCCTTTGTTTTTAGAAAGCCCTCAAATAGAACAAACAACCCCTCCCCCCAAAAAACCCTCCTGAAACCTATTAACTTAATTAATAATAACACACAAAACTATATACAGCTTCAAATATTGAAATTTTTGCTTCCTAATAAGAACATATGTTCTAAGTTGATAGCTATACATACAGCATAAAGTTAACCAAACAGAGAGGTTAGTCATGCTAAGACGCATTGTGCAGCCTGTGCTACTAGTAAGGGCTATTTGATTTTGTATATCTTTATAGCTGTTCCAGTTGAGAAAACACTTGAATGCTTTCAGTAAACACTTTCTCCAAGCCATTGCTCTTTATCAAATTGTCTTCTAATGACATGCAAACCAGTCACAAAACTGCTAAGGGTACCTTGTTTATCAGAAAAAAGCCTGACAATATTCAATATTATTTTTCATTTACATGCTTTGTAATAAACTTGCTGCTGGATAATGCCTAGAGTTTTAACCTAGTCATGATTTTTCTTTTGTCATACTGTCTTCACCAGACCTTTCTGCTTTCCCCCATCTCACCCCCTCCTCTTTTTTCCATTGGAGTGCCTACATTTCTTAAAACTGAACAAAGAAAAAGAGGGAAGAAGGGTGGAAAAAAAAAAGCACCTGTTTGTATTAGCATCCCCATTGCATTTAAAAAACTGAGAAAACTTTACTTCGTCTAATTGGTTTTGTATTATCTTTAAAGCTGTCATACATGGGAAACCCCCTGATTGTTTTCAGAGAACATTATGTCCTAGCCAATTTCTCTGTTATTTTTTCCTTTTCCCTCAGCCAATCCCTTTCCACCAGACTGTCTCCAGTTTCTCCTTATCAGATTGTCTCCATGCAGACTTGAAGACCAGCTGCAGAAATGCTACTTAGTATACATACATGCGAAAGCTTCATAATATTCAATATTTTTTTCATTGATTTGCTCTCTCTCTCTTAGAACAAAGGTCCTTAATCAGTCATTTCCCCATCTTAGAATGAAAAAAGGCACATTCATTTGAACTTGTTCATGCCTTTTTAACCTTTTTTTAATCATTGCATTGCCTATATTTCTCAAAACTGTACAAGAAGAAAAAGAAAAGAGGAAGAAAAAGAAAAAAAAACTGTTTACAATCCCCATTACACTTAAAAAAATAGCATGCAAAGAAAATCATGCCCCACAAATACAGCACTATTAAGAAAAGAAAGTGTTTTCTTTACTTACAGTTAGTGTTCACCCCTCTCTCTTCCCCTCCCCAAAGCATTTTTCTGAACATTAATGACATGGAGTAGGGCATATACTTTAGAGTTCCCACACATCAAACAATTTTTTTTTTAAAAAGTCCAATATTTCCAGATTTTCTTGTTCTGTCATATTTCACAAATATAATTATTGCATTGTAATCCCACATTAACTTACTGATTTTATTACCATTCTTCTCCATCAACCAAATCCTGTCTCTGCTCCATTTCCAATGTACTCTTGATTATTCTAGTCAACTCTCATGCTCCCTTCCTTCTCTCCAACATTTTCTGTTGAAATACTGTAAAAAGTTTCATGGGTACAGTCTCTCTGTCATCTTTATTACCAGAGGTACAATAAGCAGAATCTCCTTCTGTTTCAAAGCTCAGTTTTTGTTCCACAGACTTTTATATTTCCTCCTTAGCATACACTTCATCAAAAAATGATTTTATCCCTCCAGGGAAGGATACCCTAAAGACAGCTGGATACAAGAGTTTGAATCTCACACCTGCATCTTGACATTCTCTGAATAGTGGAATGAATTTATTTCTCTTTTGCCTGGTGTACAATGAGTAATCATTCTCTACAAACACAATGCTGTCTCCCACTTTTAGTATTTTGTCCTTCTGCCACAGTTGTCATAAGCAACTCCTTCTGCTGGTAGGATTGCATCCTTACTATTAAAGGTCTAGGTTGCTTTCTTATGGTTAGGTTTGGAGCCTACACATGATGTGCCCATTCAACTATCAATTCCTGCTATGGAATACCAGTCCAGCTGCTTATTTGTGCTTTCTTAAAATTAATGCACTCTATTCCTTCCAGCTTCTCTGGTATAGCTGAAAATCTCAGGTTTTCCCTACATGCTCTTGTCCTCTAATTCTATTATTTTGAAACATCTCTTCCTGAGCAGTCTCATATTCAGCCAGCCTTTTTTTATTTTGACCTCTGATTTTTGCAGCTTTAGCATCTCATCTGAATATCTGTTCAAAGCTTCTTCCATTTGTTTCAGCCTTTTGTTGTTTGTGTTGATATACTCTATCAGTGTTTTGTTTATTTTAACCAGGTCTGTATGCCATTGTCTTATATCTTCCTATAGGTTATTGGAAGTCATGTCTGAAGGTTGCATTAAATTTTTGCTGAACAGCTGCAAAACTCTTCACAGTCAGTGTTTTTTTTTCCTCACTTTTTGTAGCTGATTTTTTTCCAGATCTTCTGTATTTCTTTATTCCTGACATCCAGACAGTGTACTTACTAGCCAGTTACTGACATTTACCCATAAACACAAATAAAACACAGGCTAAAGATTCAAAAAATAAAAATGCATTTTTTGGATCTTTAGCTAGTGGTTTATTTGGTTATTCTTCTTTTCAGTGGTTGTTATTGTGTACCCATAAACACAAGCCTACTGGCCTTCTGTGCTGAGTTTCTGTTTTCATACTGAGAGAGCTAGAGACAAGCTGTTAGTGTGCAGCCATCTTGAAAGTCCTTTTTTTACATTCGAATTTTCAGAAACTTGAACAAATGGTCTTGACCATATGAATTTCAAGTTTCAGAAAAATTGATAATATGATATAAATCCAGAAAAACATATATTTAGTTGGACAATTAGCGTGTTAATAAGATGAGAGGTTGGATATATTTATATTATTTCTGGCAAAAGGTTGAGAGAATATACTTCAGGAAGGGACCAGACAAAAGTCCACTATATTGCTAGAAAGGAAAAGAGGAAAATCAAATGACAGAAATCACAAATGACTCTGGTAAATTTGCTTTACATCCAGGAACCCCTGTGTATCACAAAAAGTAAGTCAAAGAACAAACAAGTACAAAAACCACAAAAGTGATGTGAGAAGATAGCTGTCCCCAGTGCTAAAGTAGAGCACTGATCTCACTTCTTTGTTATTTGTGAAAAATGAAAAACAAAAAGCATTTAAACATTACAACATTAAGCAACAGTAGTAAACAGTCCAAAACTTAAGATATTAGTTCCTCTTCTCTGAAGGTACTGAAGAAACAAAACTCAAACAAACTTAGTCACTAGAATAACTCCGCTTTAATTTATGATAAGTACTTTCATCCAGCAACTGGAGTTAACACATAGAAAACTAGTATATACATACAAAACACAATGCATCATAAATCATGATTAATAACCTCATACATAGTAATGATCCTAGAGTACAACTAAAATGAAGTGACTTGGGTCATTTTTTACAATCTAAACTAAAATAAGAAACAGAAACAAAGTCCAAATAAATTCAAGTATAGAACGAGTAATTCATTCCTAGTCTGTCTCCAGACAGGAACAATATGTCACAAAACTCCCTTCACTAAAGCCACCAAGGTGACAACAATATCCTTCTAGAAGGAGTGATAAACTAAAAATCTAAAAAGAAATAAAGCAAAAAAATCAGAGAGCTGAAGTGAAGAAGTGTGTGTGTGTGTGTGTGTGTGTGTGTGTGTGTGTGTGTGTGTGTGTGTGTATGTGTGTGTGTGCATGTGTTACAACAGGCACATGAATCAAGAAAAGTAAGAGCCACTATAGTAACCTTGGAAAGGAAATATCACAAATAAAAATATAAAAATGAAAACTGTAATCATAAGTTTATTGAAAACAAACAAAAAGAAAAGTGCTTTCACCCAAAGGGCTTCATCAGATCACTGTTAAAACTGAGCTTCCATAAAATCAATCATACACTAAAAATAGGGAAAAAACAATAAAATGTCTGGAAGAAATGTAAATGATTATACATATGTATATGTTACAACAAAACAGAAAATAAGCACAAACCATCAAAAATGCAAGCATAAAAGTGTTCAAAAAAGTGAAAGTAGTAAATATCACATCAAAACCATTAATTAAATAATCTGTGATTTAGTTTCATAAGCTGAAGAATGCATTTAATTAAACAAGTATAATTAAGTCCAGGCAGGTTGCTGGCATTAAGGTGAATTTGCCATTCCAGCTTTTTCTTTTCAAGAATGGCATTACAGCTCCCTTGAGTGGACCCATACTGATATTGTCCAAAATGTGAAATGTGAAAAAAAGAATAACCTGGTGATTCAATGCAATGCCTTGCAAGAGAATTCCTGCTTAGTCTATTTCTAATTTAAGAAGTATGTTGGGCTATCCTCCTTTTAAACTTAGAAGTATTCTTTCCTATGTAAAAAAAAACTTGACACTTGTAGCATTGGCATCTGTAAACAATCTTTTCACTGTTACAGTTCCCAGTCACCTTACTATTAAATTTCTTACCTGTACTGGGGCATATGAAAAAATCTCTGCAGCTCATAAACTCTCAAAAGGTACACAAAAGGGTCCCACATTTAAAAGGATCAAACCCCTCCATACTGTCCTTGTTGAACACCTCTCTTAAATAAGACCTAATGTTCCTACCTTTTTTGGAAATAAAACAAGGGCCAGAATCCAGAATCTTGCTGACTGTGTGTTCATGCTACCATTGCACTTGCAAATGTGTAACAGGTCTGACAGAATTGTGTCTATTGAAGTTCTATACAAGTGGCAGAGGCAGAGGTCACCTCTTAGTAGCCAGTATGATTCTGAGAAAAGACAGAAAAAGCTTTGAGATAGTCTGCATACTTTTTATGATTTAGGCCCTTGATTTGTTTTAGCAAAATAGCATTGTGGTTGTTCCATTTCTACCAGGTGTTTGGATAGGTACATACTGGAAAAGCGTTACATTCAATGATCAGCCTAATGAGAGTTGTTTGCATAGGACTGTTTATGGTTGCCACCCATCCCGTTGTCAGCGGGACACTCACAGGTTGAGCTTTCTCATCCCACTTCCCGCATTCACCAACAGTGGGACTTTAAAAGTTCCATTTTCCCCTTTTCGCGCTCGCGAATTGCCGTTGCCATGGAAAAGCCGAAAATACTTCCGTTTTTTCCACGGCAATGTGGCTACATCACCTGGTCCTGTAGTTAGAGGGATTCCCTGCTAGGTCCGGGTGGTGTAATTTAAACAGTAATTGGCTGCAGGGATTGGAGAGGGCAGGGATTTACCTAGAAGAGCCCAATAAAGGTCGCAGCTGTACAGCAGTTTGTTTTAGTGCTCTACAGCTGCAAAGGGAAAAAGATCTGAAAATTCAGCCAGCCAGTCAGCCAGCCAGCCAGCCAGCAAAGAAGCCAGCCTGCAAGGGAGCCCGCCAGCCAGCCCAGCCACTTGAACAGACAGAGCCAGTCATCCAACTACCCATTCCAGCAGGAAGGAAGCAAGCTAGCCCAGCAAAAACTGTGATAGTGGTAAGTACATAACATAATATTTTGTAGCTTTAGTTATTTAAAAAGGGAATATTGTGCTTTATTTAAGTTTTTAATGTTTAGAGGTAGATGGGGCTGTAGTATGCAGTATTTAAATCTATGCAGTGGTTATTTTGAGATTTTTCAGTAGTAGTTTAAAATGGGAATATATTGTGGTTTCATTTTTTAATGTTTGGAGGTAGATGGGGGTCAGTACGCTGTATTCAAATCTGTGCAGTGGTTATTTTGAGATTTTTGAGTAGTAGTTTTTAAAGGTATAAAACCTGTATGTATATGTAATTGTTATTGTTCTTGAGGGTATGATTTGGAAGCATTACTTTTAAAAGGCTAAACTGTGTGTATAGAAGTTGTTTATTTCTGGTGGGAGGCAGTGAAATATAAATTTAGTGTGATGTATTTCTATTGTCGTAGCTTTTTCTGGGTATTTTCTGTTTGCAGATAGAAAATGTTTGAGCATACTTTGCACTTTTTTGTGTGGAAATGTGTGCAATTTAATGCTGTTTTCAGATAGTTAGGATATACTGTTTGGATAATTTTTCCTGTTAGTTCTTGCAAGTCAATGTGTATGTGGTACAAGACTACCTTTTGAGAGGGAATGTAAACAGTTAATGTAGTGTATTTATTATTCTAGTAGGTACATGTTGCCATCTAGCTGAAGCTGTTTCAAGATTGTTTTCATTTATACTTTTAAATGTGTGCATTTAATTTTTTATGCATTTTAATAAGGTTAAAATGTCCTGCTTTGCTTGTAATGTGAATATGGGTGTGCTGCTTTTACTTGGGCCTGTTTATTGCATCGCTGTGCTGGGTAAATTACTCTTAATTGCTATGTTTTGAGGTAAAAGGAGCCCATGGAGTCTGCTGTACATTGTAGTTTATTTTACTTCTCTTGCAAAAAGTATTTTTAAAAGTTAAAATGTTTACAGACTTTTTTCCTGTTTATTTTTATTTTTTTTGCGGATACATGCTCAGAAGTTAATGCAGTGTATTTGAGATTGTGCTAAACCATGTCATTGTTACAGGGTAGTTTGCTTTTATAAGTAGCAAAGTTTGCATTTTGTGTTTTAGTGATGTCTTCAATAAACTTACAATGTACTGTTTTCATTATAATCTGATTATGACCATTGCTGCTGTTGGGCATGTTCATTAATAGATCATTACGCTGTGTAAATTAGTGCCATACATTTCTTTTAACTGCTGTGGTCAAAGGCTAAATCAGGTCTATGGTATCCACTGTGCATTCTCATTCATTTTAGTGTTTTTTTGGTTCAGTGAATGTGGTTAACCTTTTTTTCTTGAGGGGTGGGGTGAGGTGGGCATGTTCGGTGGTAAAAATAATGCATTTCATTTTCTACAAGCTGTGTTAATGTGAGTTTTCAATGGCCAAAATGCCCCCTACATTACCTCATTTACTATTTGACCTTTTTCAAACTATTTGTAATAACTCTTTTCTGCTCCATTCCTCGATTCTTTTGCATGCCAGTGTTTTTTGAGCCAGTTCTTTTGAGTGCCAATGTTTTTCAAGCCAGTTTTTTCAAGGGCCACTGTTTTTCAAGCCATTTTTTTTGTGCCACCGTTAAGCCATTTTTCTCACATGCCAATGTTTTTCAAGCCAGTTCTTTCATGTGCCAATGTTTTTCAAGCCAGTTCTTTCAAGTGCCAATGTTTTTTGAGCCAGTTCTTTTGCGTGCCACCGTTTTGCGAGCCAGTTCTTTTGCGTGCCACCGTTTTGCGAGCCAGTTCTTTCGTGTGCCAATGTTTTGAGCCAGTTCATTGTGCTGTGCACCAATATGTTACTGCACCCTATTAACACAGTTTTGGTAAACATGTTGCATATCAGGTAAGTACAGATTCAAGCATGAAGAGAGCAGCAGCTTCATCACAGTCAACCAGCAGCAAGAGAATGTGCAAGTGCCAGGATATTTGGAAAACAGAATTCGACTGGATTGAGAGATGCAGTGACGTCAAAGCATTCTGCAGGTACTGCAAGAGAGAATTTCTAGTGACCCACAGTGGAAGAAACGATGTCGCACGACATGAGGCAACTGAACAACATAAGACTGCTATTCTTCAAGCTAAATCCACTCACCTGATGACAAAGTGGGCAAGTAACGCAAAGCTTGAGGGACCAGAATTTAGGATCATTGCAGCAGAAGCCTCTGAGGTGTTCCATGTTGTTGAGCACAATATTTCCTATAACAGCTTGGACTGTGCAGTAAAGGTGGCCAGCCAGTTGTACAGTGACTCAGACACTGCAAAGAAACTATCTTGTGGAAGAACCAAGGCTGAAGCCATAGTTGAAAATGTTTTGGGACTGCACTCATTGGAATGCCTTCTGCATGACCTTCAAAAACTAGGCACATCATTTGCAATTTTATCAGATGCTTCCAACAATGGGAACATAAAATTATTTCCACTTGTTGTGAGGTATTTTTCTAAAAAAGAAGGGGTGGTGAATGGCCTTTTGGACTTCTATGAAAACCCTGATGAATCTGCACAGGCTATTTCACAGCAAATTTCCAACATTATGGAAAGGCACTCCTTGCCTTGGAACAGCATTTTAGCTTATGGGGCTGATAATGCCAGTGTGAACTATGGTAAAAAATCTGGTGTGTATACCAGATTAAAAGAAAAGTGCCCACCACTCCAGAAGGCTAACTGTGTTGCCCACATCATTCACAATGCAGCCAAAAAAGCTGCAGCACAACTACCGTACGATGTGGAAGTATTTGTAATGAAACTTTTCAGCCACTTCTCAGGTTCTGCCACAAGGACCAGGGACTTGAAAGACTACTTTGAGTTTTGTGGCATGGAATTTGAGAGTCTAAGACATGTGCCAACAAGGTGGCTGTCACTACTCCCAGCCATTAAAAGAGTAGTGAAAAATCTCCCAGTGCTCCAGTCCTATTTCCTCTCCCAGGGAGAAGAGGAGACCCCCCGGCAGATATGGCAGTACTTTTCAGCTAATGAGCATGGTGAGAATGAATTGCCTATGCTGCCCCAGTACTATTTGCACTTTCTCTGTGCTGTTCTTGTTGATTTTTAATGAACATATAAGTACATTAGAAAAATCAGCACTTACTGCCATGGAAACATTTTGTGTAATGGTCTCTCTGAAGCAAAAACTGCAGGCAAGAGCTGAAGGTGCTTTCTTTAGAGGAAACTTAGGGCACTTATGAGCACATTAGACAGCACTTCTGCTAACAAACTGAAAAGAGACTTCATTGCGTTCTTGGAGACAGCAGTGAAATACCTGGAACAGTGGTTTGATTATACTGAAAGCAACTACTTATTTATACTATCTAAATTATCTCTAAATGAACCCTTTGCTTTCAGTGACTTACTTAATGTGACCACTGCCCTGAGTCTGCAGGATGTAGATGAAGATTATCTTTTTAGGGACTACTTGGCAATTAGGCCCTTTCTGGAACAGTTATGTAACACAAGCTTGACCCCAGGAGAGAAGTGGCTGAAGCTTTTCAAAGAAGGGCCTGAACTGACTATACTATATCCGGTAATTGCTAGGGTTTTATCTATACTGACCTCAAACGCATTTGCAGAAAGAGTTTTTTCTTTGGTGAAAGGTAACTGGACAGATGTGCGAAACCGATGTAATGTGGACTTGTTAAAAGCCGAACTAATGATGACTGTAAATTACCAGATGAAATGTTGTGACTTTTACTCAAATATTATTTCAAATCGGGCCCTTCTTCAAGCCATAAAATCTAATTCAAAATATACTTTTAAAAAAAAAGTGATTTAGTATACTAGTGTGCAGTATAAAGTACTAGGGTGCAGTTTGTAATTTTGTGTTCTTTATTTAGCATTAATTGCTAGTGTGCAGTATGTAGTACTAGGGTACAGTATGTAGTTTTGCATTTTTTCTTTGCTTTAGCTTTAATTGATAATAAAAAGTCTTAATGTTATACTTGGCTTGTATAAGGTATGTAGATTTTTTAAGTTTTCTTTCTGAATAGTCATGGTTGGTTTATGAATTTTTTTAACTTTTTAAATAAACAAGTGTCTGTTTAATGAGTAGTGTGTTTTTTATTCCTTTAAAGTTTATTTACTGCTACAACTGAGTAATGTGTGTTTTTGCAGTAATAGTTCACTTCATTTAAATGGTTTGAGTTTTCAGTATGCTGTAATGTCACAATGTTGTAACCATAACTGTAATACTGCATCTCCTTTAACACCTCTGGTGATGTCATGGTGGGGGTGTGGCCAGTGTCATATTGACCACACCCCTATCCCATTTGGCCACACCCCCATGTCCCACTTTGGCCTTGTTAAAGGAGAACAATGGGATATTAAACCAGATTGCTCAACCTGGTGTCTGTTTAGTCCCCGTTATTTGATACAACATTAAAAAAGTCAACACTGTAGCTTTAAAAAATAATCCACTCGACTGTTTTACCTCTTAGCCTTCCTACGTTTCCATACTGTTGTAGTTTCAGTTTGAAACCCAAGTTGGAAAACTTCGAGCTGACTCGTAAAAGATGATATGATATCACATCTGCCACAGCTCTTGCTATAGTTTCCAGCACATTTCCTCCCCCAAAGTGATGTAACCACAGCCTGATTTGAATGCTCTATACTTGAGCCAGTGAAACTCCCACATTGTGATGTCAGAGCTGCCTTGCCCAGCCTACTCTTACCCATAATAAAATAGACTTAGTGGTGTGTGGAACTCTTTTTCTTAGTGAGTGTATCCTGTCGACTTTATTCGTCAGACTTCAGGACAGTTTGGATTGCCTGCATCTTTTCCAGAATTTTTTCTTCATTAGTAAGGTAAGTCTTCCTACTGAAGCCAAATTTTAATTCTACATGGAGCCCCTTTTTCTATGCATTACTAGACCACATATTTTGTGCTCCCAAGTATTTTAGTGCACATTGATAGACTGTATTATTTTTGTTTGTGCATGTGCCACATGCTTCCCTTTTGTATGCTGCTGCTGAGTTATTTGCTTATTGTAGTTCTTTTGTATTTATTGCTGCTGAGTTATATTTAAGGGGTCTTTATTTTTTAATGTTGCTGCTCGGTTTCGTTTTCTGTGTAATGCTGGCATCTCATAAATCTCAAATCGGCGTGTGTTTGTCTGTGTGCATTCTGGCTTCTGGTTTTCTATTTTACATGCTGCTGGCTGAATGCTGAGTTAAAAGTATTAATGCCAAATTTTTTTTTGGTTACTGATCCTAAAAGTAAGATTTTTTTTTATTTATTTTTTTTGTTAGACTTTACAAATTTTGTTTGTGCGTGTGCCAAGTGCTTTCCTTTTGTATGATGCTGATGAGTTATTTGCTTACCGAAGCTCTTTTGTATTTATTTCTGCTGCTGTGTTATATTTAGGGGCTCTTTATTTTTTTAATGCTGCTGCTCGGTTTCGTTTTCTCTGTAATGCTGGCATCTCGTAAATCTCAAGTTGGCGTGTGTTTCCTATGTGCATTCTGCCTTCTGGTTCTCCATCTTACATGCTGTTGGCTGAATGCTGAATTAGGGTTGGGAGGGTGGCCTAATGGTTAAAGTGTTTGCCTTATAAGCACAAGGTGCAGGGTTTGAGTCTCACAAAGGATAATTGGCTAGGCTTAAAATTGCTCCCAAGGGCAGTTAGCTTACTACTAACCTATGAAAAGTATCAATGCCATTTTTTTTTTTGGTTACTGATCTTAAAAGTAAGTCTTTTATTTATTTTTTTTTGTTAGACTTTACGAATTTTGTTTGTGCGTGTGCCACGTGCTTTCCTTTTGTATGCTGCTGCTGAGTTATTTGCTCACCGTAGCTCTTTTGTATTTATTGCTGCTCCTGTGTTATATTTAGGGGCTCTTTATGTTTTAATGTTGCTGCTCGGTTTCGTTTTCTCTGTAATGCTAGCATCTCGTAAATCTCAAGTAGTGTGTTTGACTGTGTGCATTCTGCCTTCTGGTTTTCCATCTTACGTGCTGCCGGCTGAATGTTGGGTTATAAGTATTACTGCCAATTTTTTTTTTTGGGTTACTTGTGATTAGATCTGCAACATGGCCTACATATCATTTTCTCGATGGCTTTTTTCAGCGCAGAACTTCCGTTAATGTAAAGCGCTGGAGTGGTTATAGACGACAGCTTCACTGGAAAAACAAGTACACTTGCTGCATCATTTTCAGAGAGGAAGCATTTACCCCACACCTTGTACACAAAAACTGAGAGCAATGCTGGTACCCAGCACGTGAGAATAGTAAAGGATACAACAATGATTAGTTGAACAGAGGATTTCTGTTTTCCCTTTCCTGGGATGTTGGGTCTCTTTAGAGTTGGTTATTAGCTACAAGATACCATTTAACATTTAGTACCACCATAACAAAGAGAGCAAGCAGGGTTACAATGGATGTGGTTGCATTATGTAGCTGTAAAACAACTTGGGAGTAGGCAAAAAGATTTATTGGGATTGCTGTTCCATATGCTATTGTCCACAGAATAATACAAACCATTATAATTCTTGACTGTGTAATTTTGTTATAGGTAAATGGTGAGGTATAATGTTCAAACTGAGCAGCGACTATGGTTATCAATGATACACCATTCAGTGTACTAAGTATGTAGAAAGTTCCATTTTTAGTTGGATAAGGTAGGTCTTTGACATCAAATATCCCCTCGTAATACCAACCAAAACCAATAAGGCAGTCACTTATGCTGGTACTGACCATAAAAATAAATCTGTTTTCCCCTCTGAGAGAAGGTGTTATTAGTATGGCGATAAGCACACAACTGTTGACCATGGCTGTAGCTGTGGCAAAGGCAGCGTGAAATACCAAAAGTAAAACATTTCAAAAACTGTAGATACAGAGAGTGGGAGAGTCATGCTCGCCTATTGTACTGCATGTCACTGGGTGTGAGATTTGTTCTCATCATCCAGGTATGATGCTTACCTATTACAATCAGTTGTTCAGGTGATGCCTTACCTCTTATAGGTAGAAAACTCCCCAGTGAACATAAAGAGGTGACATTAGAGCATAAAGCTGTTCCCTAAAATATGCCTGAAATTATTGCTATAATGAGGAAAAAACTGCTAGGATTAATTATAATTGTTTGGTCTGTGACTTTTACAACAACTAAAAAGTCCCTTAGAGATGCAATAGCTCTTCACTAGTTCTACATCAGTATGTCAGCAACCACAACTGGAAATGGCGTAATGATCCATTAGCTAATGTTGAAATGTATATATTACAAATATTGAGTCTGAGAGGTTCAATGGTCATAATATAATGGACACAGACCATCATCACACTTTAGTGGTGTGCCCCAAGCAGTGGTGGGTTTCTTTATATGTGACATATAGCTGTAGCATTGTGAGTTATGTCATTAGTTTAGGATTTAGCTATTACATGTACACTGACATCTCTAGCTGCATATCAGTTGCTTCCACACAGACAGATCTTGCTTGAGACACAGAAGGAGAGTATTTGTTGCCAAAGAGCTTTAGTTAGTACCTCAGAGCAGATTTAGGAGTATTGCCCTGGAGATTAAGGATTTATCTTGAAATATACATGTAGGATTTCATATGACGTGCCAGAAAGGATAAAGTAGGCACCCATCACAATATTTTCTATGATGAGGAGCCACAAAAGTACTGCAGTTCAGAACCTGATAACAGGTGGAGATCGAGTTCTTAGATCAAATCCTCTAAGAAGGAAAATGTTAAATAATGTATAACAGTTTGGAAGTTTCCCCTTCTTCACATGTGCTAGTTGTTCTGTTAGGAACTGATAGAAAATTACTCACAAAAACAATGTCGAGTTACTTTAGAGGTGTACCCACGTGCATCTAAACCCTCCAGCCCTGTACAAGCTTTTCATCCTGAACATCTCTGCATCTCCCCTACAGGCAAAGGTAGACTTTCTTATTGAATTGTTCTGCAGATGAAGCCAAGACATTAAGGTACTACAGAGAGTTTCTATGACTGATGGATCTAGCTGTAGACACTTAAAACTGAATAGCAAGGCAAGCAAGGGGGCAAGTGTGTGTGTGTGTGTGTGAATGCAAGCAAGGAGGCAAGTGTGTGTGTGTGTGTGTGTGTGTGTGTGTGTGTGTGTGTGTGTGTGAATGAAAGCAAGGGGGTGTGTGTGTGTGTGTGTGTGTGTGTGTGTGTGTGTGAATGAAAGCAAGGGGCAAGTGTGTGTGTGTGTGTGTGTGTGTGTGTGTGTGTGTGTGTGTGTGTGTGTGTGTGTGTGAATGCAAGCAAGGGGCAAGTGTGTGTGTGAATGCAAGCAAGGGGCAAGTGTGTGTGAATGCAAGCAAGGGGCAAGTTTGTGTGTGTGTGAATGCAAGCAAGGGGTCAAGTGTGTGTGTGTGTGACCACAAGCAAGGGGGTAAGTGTGTGTGTGTGTGTGTGTGTGTGAGACTGCAAGCAAGGGGGTAAGTGTGTGTGTGTGTGGGAGACTGCAAACAAGGGGGTAAGTGTGTGTGTGGGAGACTGCAATCAAGGGGGCAAGTGTGTGTGGGAGACTGCAAGCAAGGGGCATGTGTGTGTGTGTGTGTGTGTGTGTGTGTGTGTGTGTGTGTGTGTGTGTGTGTGTGTGTGTGTATGCAAGCAAGGGCAAGTGTGTGTGTGTGTGTGTGTGTGTGTGTGTGTGTGTGTGTGTGTGT
>NC_056741.1:1746533020-1746739504 GCF_019279795.1 Protopterus annectens | reverse complement strand
GTGAGGGTGAGTGACTGACTGAGGGTGAGTGAGTGAGTGAGGGTGAATGAGTGACTGAAGGTGACTGAGGGTGAGTGAGTGACTGAAGGTGACTGAGGGTGAGTGAAGTGAGTGAGGGTGAGTGACTGAAGGTGACTGAGGGTGAGTGAAGTGAGTGAGGGTGAGTGACTGAAGGTGACTGAGGGTGAGTGAAGTGAGGGTGAGTGACTGAAGGTGACAGAGGGTGAGTGAAGTGAGTGAGGGTGAGTGAAGTGAGTGAGGGTGAGTGACTCAAGGTGACTGAAGGTGAGCGAAGTGAGTGAGGGTGAGTGAAGTGAGTGAGGTGAGTGAAATGAGTGAGGTGAGTGAAATCAGTGAGAGTGAGTGAGAGTGAATGAGAGTGAGTCACTGAGGGTGAGTGACTGACTGAGTGTGAGTGAGTGAGTGAGTGAGTGAGGGTGAGTGAGTGACTGAAGGTGACTGAGGGTGAGTGAGTGACTGAAGGTGACTGAGGGTGAGTGAAGTGAGGGTGAGTGACTGAAGGTGACTGAGGGTGAGTGAAGTGAGTGAGAGTGAGTGATTGAAGGTGACTGAGGGTGAGTGATGTGAGTGAGAGTGAGTGACTAAGGGTGAGTGAGTGACTGAGGGTGAGTGACTGAGGGTGAGTGAGTGACTGAGGGTGAGTGACTGAGAGTGAGTGAGTGACTGAGGCTGAGTGAAGTGAGTGAGGGTGAGTGACTGAAGGTGACTGAGGGTGAGTGAGTGACTGAGGGTGAGTGGGTGAAGTGAGTGAGTAACTGAAGGTGACAGAGGGTGAGTGAAGTGAGTGAGGGTGAGTGAGTGAAGGTGACTGAGGGTGAGTGAAGTTGACTGAGGGTGAGTGAAGTGAATGAGGTGAGGACTGAAGGTGACTGAAGGTGAGTGGAAGTGAGTGATGAGTGACTGAAGGTAAGTGAGGGTGAGTAACTGAAGGTGACTGAAGGTGACTGAGGGTGAGTGAAGTAAGTGAGGGTGAGTAACTGAGGGTGAGTGAAGCGAATGAGGGTGAGTGACTGAAAGTGACTGAGGGTGAGTGAAGTGAGTGAGGGTGAGTGACTGAAGGTGACTGAGGGTGAGTGAAGTGAATGAGGTGAGTGAAGTGAGTGAGATGAATGAAGTGAGTGAGGTGAGTGAGTGAAAGTGACTCAGGGTGAGAGTGAGTGAGGGTGAGTGAGTGAGGGTGAGTGAAGTCTGTCTGTCTGTCTGTGCCTGTCCATCTGTCTGTGTGTCCGTCTGCCTGTGTGTCTGTCTGTCTGCCTATCTGTCTGTCTGCCTATCTGTATGTCTGTCTGTGTCTGTCTGTCTCTGTGTCTGTCTGTGTGTCTGTCTTTGTCTGTGTGTCTGTTTGTGTCTATCTGTCTGTCTGTGTCTGTATGTCTGTGTGTGTCTGTGTGTGTGTGTAACCACAGCGATGGTCTGTATTTCAGTTTGTACCGGGTTTTGGCGTACCATGCATACATGTTGTGGGTGCATAACAATCGAAGGCTGGGATTTGGAAATCGCAAGGTGCTTCCCGCTTGTGTCGTGTTGCGAATTCGAACACAGTTTCCATGTGAGGATGATGATTCTTACACGGGATTTAAACCTTTTGAGGGAATATGGATTTTTTCAGAACACTGACATGTCAATTAAAGTAGTATTACTATAGCTGTGCATTGTTGGTCACAATTGTCAAAATGGGTTTTACTTTTCAAAGCCTGTATACCCTACCTTATTTTGAAATTTGTGAACTAATAAAGTGCGTGAATCATTATGACTTGGATACTTAATGTTTCATGCGTGCTTCTGTCTCACATTGCCTTAAATTAACAGTGCTCTGAGAGCAGTGTATGTACTTACAGCCCTTTTGACTGTTGTATATCATCATGGTGATTGTGTCTTTCTGCAGCAATATTTGCACAACTTGCAATCCTTGGCGAATGTCCACCAGTGCAACTGGTACCATTCTTCCTGTGGCCCACCATGCAGACAAACTAACTGTATGTGGTCCTAGAAGTGTTTTTTAATTCTGTACTGGTTCTGCCACACCGCATATGTAAGACTAATGAATTCCTAAAATTTTTGGCTGCAGCAGAGTTACTATACGATCACTATATTCCAAGCTTGTTGATTGCACTTATTTGTAGCACAAAGTTTTAAAGTTGTGGTAAGGGGAGAAATTCACCTGAATTAAAACTCCTTTTACATTGCTAATGTAGAAAAGTAGCGTTTTACAGTGCCCTGCTTTGAATCAAAGGAATTGTCGACTTCATGTGTCGTGTAAAGCCTGGGAACAGGGATAAACTTTGACCGCAGAGCAACTAAGGTGGATGACTGTGACACTGACAAATGTATTTCATGTCTGTGTCACATGAAGGCAGCCATTATTAAAGTTGGATATTTCACTGAACATCGATTCGAACCGTGGAAGTCTTACAGGTTGTATCAATGTTATGATGCAGTCTAATCAGTTTCCCATGAATGAGTTTTGTGATTCCTGTATGTAATTTGATATAGTACTTTTTATTTTTATTAGGTGATCGTCAAAATGCCATTCTGCTTTGCAATCAACTGTAGTATGCACCAAGGCAATCTGTTTCCATGTGACATCAACCTGTGTAGACAGTGGGTGATTAACTGTGGTAGAGATGTCGGTAGCATACTGAAGTTTGTTAAGGAAGCGTTGAGTAGTGCAAAGCCATGACATTTCCTCTCCTCCAAACATTTTGAGGAGAGCCAGTTTCACCTTGACTACCAGCATCAGCTACTTCCTGATGAGATGAAGCCCAAGCGCCCAATTTGGAGATTAATAAAAGGGGCAGTACCATCAATTTTTGCTCTTTCGACCAGCAAGACACGGACATCTTCAGTACATCAGTTGCAGCAGAAACAGCAGCAGAAGGTAAAAACATTGGTTGGAGCACTGAAAGGTTTAATCAGCCTACTGTTATTTGCTTAGTGGGATACTGGCACTGTATGCATTTCAATTTGCAACAGTTAATGGATGTACTTTTCCATGCAGCTTATTGAAGACCTTCTGAGTACAATGCAGCCTACATTGCAAGACCTTGTGAAAGAGCAACGATCTGTCCAATGCAAGGTGAGTGTAACTGTATTGACTCCTCAGCATACAAACCATTACTCACTACTCAGGTGAATGTAATTTTAATGAGCCATAATTTGTATCTGTTGCAGAGTAATATGCATGTCCAGCTACTGAATCAAAGGGATCCTGATAATGAGGCATCAAGACACAAGTTGGTGGAAGACCAAATGGAAGACTGCCAAGCGAGTCAAGAATCTGTGGAGGTAAGTTTTGATGAAAACCTAGTGGAATATGTATGTGTGGATAAGCATTTAGTCTACTGATGAGGTTATTGTTGTCTGAGGAATCAAAATAATTCTAAATGAACATTTTTGTCTGGAGTTCATTATGAGTCCATTGAATATATTGACTCAGGATCACAGCGATCCAAATGCTTATGCTGTCATGACAGTGATAATGTGTGTGTAGAGTTTTATACTTGTATATATTTAAACTTTGTCATTAGTCGAGCATTGACTGATTAAAAATTGTTATGTGACTGGAGGTTCAAGTGACAGAATTGTATGAAGAGGTAGTCGAAGGCATGGAAGTGTACGCAATGGAGATTGGGATTTGCAGAGTACAGTCGCATGCCAGACAAAGTTTCGCCAAAAGAAAGGTAGCAGCATAGGAATTCAAGCCAAGCTAATGGACCTTCAAACACTACCACGCACTATGATTGATGCAGCTGTACAGGTTCCAGAAGTAGGAATCTCACCACTGATAGACCACACATACTTCAAAAACTTCAAGGTTGTACAAACAGAATTGAGTGAGCCCGGACCAGAACAGCACAGTTTCACTAATGCCAATCATCGCCTGAGTGAGAGTACATGTCACAATGAAAAGGATGAAAGTTGCACAGAAGAGGCCACGTGTAGCGCCAGTGCATACACCGCTGTGGAGATGACAGATTGCAGTACTCTGGTCAAGCTACATAGGGACGTCCATAACACGAGCATGCATAGCAGCTCCTCACTTTCTCAGTGGACAGATGATGTTGAAAAGGATTTCGACTGGTTGTACACTTCTGACAACTTGTCTACGTCAGAGATGGAAGACACAGTGCTGGAACAGGACGAATACGAGAAGATGGTAAGTGAATCAAAGTTCATTGTGTTTGAGTCCTGCCTGGATTGCGTGTTGTTAAAACTGACAATGCCACACACCAGCCATGGAACTGAAGAAAGTAAAGCTGGGATCCTATGTCTCAGTGAAGTTATCATGCATTAGTGGACATGAAGTTCTGCATTGGGAAAGTCAACCATTAATAGGCCGAATGCCAGCTGGCAATCTTCTACTCGCATCATCTGTACTTTTCAGTGGAAGTACGTATGCATATATAGCGCGATTCTGTGCTTATCTAGGACTGGAATTTATAAGTGAAACCACATTCTATTCTATTCAACGAGAGTATTTATTCCCTGTTTTGCAGCATACTTGGACACAGCATCAGACTCGTCTGCTAGAAGATGCACTGGGTAAGGAAGTAAGGTTAGCTGGAGATGGGCGGGGTGATAGTCCAGGTTATTCTGCCAAGTACTGCTGCTACAGCATGATGGACCTGGACTCTGGATTCATTGTCGATTTCTGTCTGGAGCAGGTTTGCAGCGGTGTATCCTTGGTGGCACTGGAGAAGAAAGCTTTTAAGAAGTGCATGAAAAACTTGCTGGATAAGAATGTGAATGTAAGCCTTGTGGTGACAGACAGACATCCTGGGATAAGGTTATTGATGCACACAGAATTTCCAAAGGTGGATCATCAGTTTGATGTGTGGTATATGAAAAAATCTGACTAAGAAAATCACTGAAGCTGGGAAAAGGAGAGGCAAGCAAGACTTACTGCAGTGGTGCCACAGTATTTCAAATCACCTGTGGTGGTGTGCTGAAACGTGTGAAGGGGATAAAGTCATACTAGAGGAGAAATGGTTGTCATTGCTCTACCATGTAACCGACCAACACAGTTGGGGTGGTGGCAAGAAGGTTTCCTGTTGTGGGCATGAAATGCCACTCATCGATGGAGATGAGACAAAGTGGCTGGAAAAAGATGATGCATGTCACAGTGCATTGAAGAGAATTGTTGCAAACAAATTTCTCATTAAAGATTTGAAGTACATCACCAAATTCTGCCACACTGGTGACCTCGAGGTATTCCATGCATTACTGTGCAAGTATTGCCCCAAGTCTGAGCACTTTAGTTTTGCAGGGATGAAAGCAAGAATCATACTTGCCACCTTGGATCATAATGAGAACCTTCATCGTGTGCAAGCAGTGGTGAGATTCCCTACAAAGAAGTCAGCAGCAAAGGGAGAGCTTAGGTATTGCATGGTGTACCCAAAAGCAAAACAGGAATGGGTAGCCAAACCAATATTTGAGAAGAGAAAATTTGACTACATATATGACTTGATGTTGGAAGTTATAAAAGCTAAGCGCAACATCTTGGAAACGCAACCCATGTCTATACCTGACATACCAAAGAATATTGCTAGGTGTGAATGTCCTGAGAAGACTATGGTGATTGCTAGACATATTTCATGATTTGGTGATGGTAGTAAGCAACCAGGTTGAAACAGCACATTTGTTACTGTGGACTGGGTAAGTAAATTGTGACACTCTATACTTTTTTCGATTGACCTAATTTGGACTGATAATATCCCCAGCTACTGATGGTAATGGGTGATATTACCCCTATACCCTAAATAGCTCACTACAGTTAAAGTAAATTAACTGTTTAATGTGCATAGGAGCACTGCCACAATATGCACGATCAGCCCTTATTGATCTGTTTAAAGTGACACTCATTGGGATGCCCCCAGGCATTCTATACTGCTTCAGAGATCTTACTGGAACTGGACCACTGGTGGGGCATACCTGAAATGCACCTGTTCGTCTTTTTCAACAGGCAACTTGGCTGGCATTGCAGCAGGACAACAGAATCAAAGGCAGTGGTAACTGATGGCCTCTCCACCTCTTTCAGGGGGAAATTTCTGCATGCTTTACACCCTTACCATTATTTTGAAATGTACAGCTGAAAATTAAGCTGGACGAAGCATACATCTTTATGTTGACTCACTACTGGCCAAGACAGCACTGGTCCCCCTCCTCATAGGTCAATCAGGACAAGTTACACCACTCAGTGGACCAACTAAACACAGGAGGGATCAGAGATGCACAAGGAAATCTTGCCTATCGAAGAGGAAAAGATTTTCCATACAGTTTTACCAGGTGTTTGGAGCCCCAGGTAAGTGACATCCCTCTAATCCTGTCTTGTGTGTAAATGAATACAGACAGGTGCATACTGTACTATAAAAGGAAATTTTTTAGATATCTCAGTTTGTCTTACCCTGGATCCACCCTTATCAAAACCTTCCAGAAAGGGGTTCTCCACCTAAGACCCCATATGAAACAGACACCTCCTCCATGGGTTATTTAACTAGAAGTTCGAACTACTCAACATAGCCCCCTTTGAGCCAGATGGCAAAGCCTCACCTAAATGTTTACACATGAAGCACTGCCATTTGATGGGCTGTAACCTCAGACTGGAGGGTCTCCTGTCTAGTAGATTTAATGTCTGACCCACCTCTCATAACCTTCCATCTTGACAGGCTTTCGCTCAGGACCAACCTGTCCTTCATGGCAATGATGAATGACCTATCCCTGAACCAGGCCATACACTGACCACTTTTTTCCCTAAACAGCAGGGTGATAGGGATAGTTATCCATACTATGGATGTTCAGACTGATTTGGTTTTATGCCTGTAACACCAAGTGTAAATCAGTTCTCCCTAAACCGCAGGGTGATAGGGATAGTTATCCATACTCTGGATGTGCATAGACTGATTTGGTTTTATGCCCGTAACACCAAGTGTAAATCAGTTCAGGATGTTGTCTCTTTGCACCCCAGGGCTGTGTGTAAAGTTGTGGTCAAACTGAACATTTCAGCCTCTTTTCTCTAAGGTAATTACATTTTGCCACCTGTACCATGGAAACACATTGCAAGGAAGTATTACAGCTGACTATAGAAGAGCAATGACCTCTTCAGGAAACTTACGGAACATGACCCCGATGCTATTATTGAAGTAGCTAGTTGTTCCTTAGTACAGACTTTATGTAAAAAATGCAAGCTGGACCAAATCACAGTGGCCAGAGCAGGATTGACCCGGGCTGTCCTCCATGGTTTCCTAGGGAAATGTCTACCAGACCAGATGGCCTTCATGGTGAGCTGCGGAAGTAAACCACACAGAATAGTACAACAGTGGAATAGGAGGACATCAAAGTTGTGTGAAATATTACCATAAACATAGATGTCCATGCCTTCCATGTTGCAGTATTCCTTCACACCCTCACCCTCCTGTGAATGTGCACTTGCTCCTGTAGGTGGTAGTGGACGGACTATGCCATTTGTAGGCCTGACTCCTACTGTTGCTTCTATTATTAGGGCTGGTGTGTGTGGATACCACTTTTACAGCCCATCTTCATAGAGCTACACAAAGTGCAGAAGCACGTAGGATGGAAACATTGGAGTAGTGGCCAGCCGCAGGCGAAAGATAGGGAACCACATGTGAAATAATATGGCAGAGAATGACACTTATGTTTACGATTTTACAAAACTATTCTGTCCAAACTGCCGATAAAGAGGGAAACTGATGGGTTGATCAGACATGCAGTGGGTGTCTCCTCCACAGATGGTGGCACATCGTGTAGAAGAAAATGTCCATACATCCTGGTCCTTAAATGTGGTAAGGGTAGGTGACGGTGTTTGCGAGCATGTAACCAATCAGACACTTCAGAGGAATGGGTAGGATGCAGGCATTAGAGTTGTCTAAACTGGGTGTAGTTGTCAGGTAAGAGGATAAGAGCAAGGCCTAAGGTAAGGTTTGTGGTAGTGGTAGAAGACATGCAAGTGGTATGTGTGACAAAACAAGATGCACAGGACAGGACAAATGGGAAACAGATATGCTGTAGCGACCCCCAACAGGAACAGCCAAAAGAGAAGACTTCCATTGCCAGTTGAATACAGATTAATCCAGTCTTTAATGATTACTTATTCTACAGTTGGACAGACTATCAGTGAGTTGTCACATGTAAACTGTGAAAACTAAGAACTGATCTTTGGTTACAATTTGATTCATGCCAAAATGACTTTGTCTCTTGTGTTCAATACAGTGTCTAACATGGTGCTACTATGAATTCATGTGATTTAAAATAGAGTATGCAAATGTGTTATGCATGCTTTGTGATGTGTAATTTTAACAGTTTTCATGACTTGATGATTAGAGTTTGACTGGATGACTGGTTCTTGAGTTGGTAATGGATGGAATCGATAAGCTATGTAATGTACAATTGTATTAATGCCAGTGTATGGACTGCCTATTACATGCAGTCACTGTAAATGTACAGCGCTGTAAATGTATCTTTTTGGTTGAACTCTGAATGGTATGATTACAGTCCTGCACATTCTGCCCTTGGCAAGTGCCATGTACAATGGAATAACAATCCTGTCATCAAATAATGAAGCTTTCGAAATGGCATTCATGTATGGAGTAGCACTGAGGTAGCAGGCAGTAAAGTAAGGCATAGGCCATTATATCGCTATGCAAGCACCCTTTTCAACATTTTTCATTACTACAGCATGTATTGTCAGCGTATTGTTTGACAGCAGTCAGTGTTCTCTACATCAATTTGTAGGAAGTCCTGGGAGTATCACTCAGTGCATTCCCTTAACAGAAAAGTATTTCACATGGTCGAGTTGAATTGTATTAGACATTTTGCAACTGTATATGTTTATGTTGAATTGTGTTAGACATCTAATATGATTTATGCTTTATTATTGGATGTTACTATGGCATGCTAGCATTTGTATGCACCAAGTTGTTTTTAGTATAATATTATGTATGGTCTATTTTCAGAGCTGCACCTTGTTCACTAATGTTATTCATGTAATTGTGTTGTGTGTAGACAGCTCATACTAGTGTCTAATTATTTCTATATAATTGTGCTGTTACTGGTGGATAGAATCACATTAGAGAACCACGACAGATTGCTGCTCGCTATATTTTTATCTGTGACTGCATAACTGTCTGGGTTTTTTTTTTCCTAATGTTCTTCCAATTGGCTCAGTATCTGCATATACTAAGTAGTTGGTTCACGACATTGCCCTGCATGCGGTAGCTATTTGCTCAGTGTGTTTTTTATAATCTTTATAATACATATTTACCATCTCAAAAGTTCTTACTCCTCTCTGTACTCTTCTTTTCTAGACCTAACACCACTCTTAAGTATTCAACTGCGGTACCACCTTTAACATTCTTGTAAGAAAAGTGCAGTCCGTGTCTGAACTGTCTGCAAACAGCTACAGTTAACTTTGAGTATGTGTCTACCTGTTTGAGCCAATATTCATTTTCCCCTGGAAAGCACTCTGCTTTGGCTTGTAAGCAGCCCCCCCCACACACACACACACACACACACACACACACACACACACACACACACACACACACACACACACACACACACACACACACACACACACACACACACATGTTCCACTTTCTCTTATTCCGTTCTTTTAGCAAATAGTATCCATAACTGATCAATACTGTGTGTTTGTTAATTTAAACTATGACCACTGTAGCCTACTGATACAATAATTTAAACTATGACCTCAGTAGCCTACTGATAAAAGGTTATCCTGTTTTTCCACCTGAGAAATTAAGAAATGACTTACGGTTTCAGAGCAGTCCTTGGTCAATTGTGATTGTTTCTTAACACATACTTGTCTCTGCTTTGTGATTGTTTCCAGCCCTCTCATACGAGCAACTGACAGGGTCTCTACCCGCTTCGCTCCCCACCCTGCTCCCCATTCCCTCCCACCCCCAGTGGTCCCACCTTTATTGCACTCAAACCCCTCCCATCTTTCCAATAGCCAACCACAGCACTAGCCCAACACTACCTCCTCCATCTTCCCACTACTATCACACCTCCTCAACTAACATGTACAAGCATACCTTTCCCATGCTCACTGCATGCACTCTCCTTGCATATCTTACATTCTACCAAAGCTCCATCATTCCCCCACTCAACCACTACCACTGTACTACTACTCACACCACCACTCATGTCTCACCCGCATTCAGCTCCCCTCCCACCAGCTCAAGAACCATCCCTATGCACCCCCCACATATTCTACCAACTATATTACTCAAACATAAAACATCCCTACAACTTAACATAGTAACCCTCCCACCATACCTATTACCCACAGAGCACAATCATAAAGTTTCCCTTATAAACAAACACATTCAAAAACTGAGAAAACTAATAATCTCATGCATATCAAAACTAGCCCTAAGTGGAGACATCCACCCCAACCCAGGCCCTACCATCTCCAACCCCAATCCTCATAATCAGACTAGAAACCACAACTTCTTCCATATTACAGCCAATAGAAAGCCAAGTGACATCCTTCTACTAAGCCTAAATATTAGAAGTATATCCAACAAAGTCCATGAACTCCATGCCACCATAGACTTGTACTCCCCAGATATAGTCATCCTGACAGAAACCTGGCTAAAACCTCACATTACCAGTGAGCAAATACTCCCTACAGGTTACAGCATACTAAGAGTAGACTGGCTAAACAAAAAAGGAGGTGGTGTAGCTATAATATTAAAACAGCATCTAAAGATCCAGATCTTAAAATCATCAGCTCCACAAATAGGCAATGAAGAAATAATATATACCAACCTCAAAATTAACCAAAACAAAACCATCAACATAATTGGATGCTACTTCCCACCTGGCCAAAACATCCCTCCACTAGAAAACCTCCTCAGCTAGTCTACCCACCATCTCCCCCAAGAAACTATCATCTTAGGTGATTTCAATATTGACTGGCAATCCTGTTCTGGCAACAATCCAACCCATCATGTACACCTTCATGGCTTCACCCAACTAGTCCAGTCACCAACCAGGATAAATAAAAACTCCAGCAAGCACACTACCCTGGATTGGATACTAGTCAGTAAGAGCCCCCAGTCATATATAACAGGCTGCTTATCAGATAGCCTCAGTGATCACTCCCCAACATTCCTACTCAAAAAATACCTATACCAAGCTAAACCTGTCATCTACCATCAAATACGTAAAAAACTAAACTTTAACCAACTCACATTCATCTCATCCCTCAAAGAATGTAACTGGCATCATCTAAAGTACCTCAGTCTAGATGACGCAGTTAAATTTTTTAATACTACCTTCCTGAACATCCTTAATTACCATGCCCCCATAAGATTTTCCAGAACCAAAGCACAACCCTCCCCATGGCTACAGAAAACCACTAAGTCAGAAATGAAAAACAGGGATAAAGCCTGGGAGCACTGGTGCAAAACCAACCCCCCCCCCCCCCAGCTAGACAGAAATTCCTATAACTACGCAATAGAGTCAAAAAGCTAATAAAACAGGACAAATTCCAATACTACCAGTCTGCCCTAGGCTTCTCACAACACAGCCCTAAACAATTCTGGTCCTCCATAAACTCCATCCTCCACCCAGGTAAAGTCAGTACCCCTCCTCCTAACATCCCTCACTCCTCAGAAAATACTGCTACCTCATTCAACACACACTTCACCCAAACCATACTATCACTAGCTAAACAACACAACCCCCCCTCCCCTCCAACCCACACCTTCAACTAGTAATCTCCCCACTGCCTTCTCTTTTTCTCCTGTACCTACCTCCAACATAAAAAAACTCTTAACTAAACTTAAACCCACCAAATTAGCAGCAGACAACCCCCAAGTGAATACCTACAAATCTCAGCTGATGCTCTGGCCTACCCAGTATCCATCTTAATTAACCGATCTCTGTCAGAAAGTTATGTTCCCACACTGTGGAAAGTATCACATATAATTCCCCTTCACAAAGGTGGACCCTCCGCAGAACTAACCAGTTACCGCCCCATAGCTATTCTCTCTCCACTCTCCAAAATACTAGAGAGATGCATACACTCTCAGGTCTCAGACTACCTCCTTACTAACAACTTCCTTTCCAGTTCTCAGCATGGTTTCCGACCAAACCATAGCACCACCACTGCCTTACTCTCCTTTACTAACACCATCCTTCAGCATAAAAACAATGGCTATCTCTCCTCTGCTACTTTCCAAGACCTATCTAAAGCATTTGTCATGGTCCCACACAAACAACTTATCTCTGTCCTCAATAACCTATCCTTCTCACAATCAGTCACCAACTGATTTCAGAGTTACCTGTCTGACCGCCAACAATCCATTGTATGGCAGAATGACATATCTCCCCAACTACCTGTCTCCATAGGGGTTCCCCAAGGATCCATCCTTGGACCCCTACTCTTCTCTGTTTACACCAATAATCTAGCCTCTGCCACCAAACATGGCACACACATACAATACGCAGATGGCTCGACCATCATCTGCTCAGCCCAGTCCCTACCAAAACTGCAAAAAGTCACACAGAAAGCCTTTTCCTCTGTTGAAACATGGTTATCCGATGCCCAATGAATACTCAACCCAAACAAAACTAAACTACTCATCTTCCAACCCACCAAACATACTCAAAACAACTCTCACTTTAACATCACAGCAAAAGACAACACCACTATATACCCAATTGAACACACCAAATTGCTAGGAGTGGAAATAGACAATAAACTAAAATTTTACATTCACATGTCCATGACCATAAAAAAAGTCCACAAAAAACTAGGAGCGTTATACAGAAATAAGCAATTTCTCACCAAAGCAGCAAAGATTTCAATAGCAAATTCCCACCTTATCTCCACCCTACTTTATGCCTCTCCAATATATACCAACCTAAGGCAATGTGATCTAAACAAGCTAGAGACCTGCTACAACAAAATCGCCAAATTCACCACAGGGGCATCCTACCGTAGTCACCACTGTCTCTCACTTGCTGAACTGGGCTGGCTTGAACTCCCTCACCTCCTTCAGTGGTATCAACTCTCACTCGCCCACAAACTAGTAAACCATCCACTAAATATCCCATCCCTCCAGAATCTACTCCAACCCTATCGCACCACCAGACCACTAAGATCCAGCAACAAAAATCACTTGCAGATCACTAAAGCCAATAACTCTGCTGGTGAAGCACTATTCTCTTGCGCCATAGCCAAATTATGGAACTCACTCCCACCCACAATTACCTCTGTACCATCATGCACCCACTTCAAAACTTTACTAAAAGCGCACCTAAAAACATGCTGGCTATGCCCTTGCAACTCCCACTCTAATATCATCCATCCCTTCCAACCACTACCTTTCTTTCCACTCCACTAACTACCTTGATTATAGCAAGCTCATAAGCCTAGTACTTATTATACAGCAGGAACTTCTCATTGTAACATTTGTTAATGTCTGTTATGTACTTCACAGATAAAGATTCTAGTTGTCTACTGATGTACTATGTTCTTCATCTGTAAATATGTTGTAAGTAATTGCTATGTTAAATTGTTAATCGCTATGTAATCCAATGTAACTACTGTCTGTTTATTTTACTGTGGAGCTTTTCTCCCCGGGCCTCCTCTGAAAATGGACCTACGTCCAGTCGGACACTCCCGGTCAACAAGTTTAAACAAATAAATAAATAAATAAATAAATAAATAAAGTGTAACGGTGAGTATATGTGACAGACGTTCATTTCTGCATAGTGCAGTGTAAGAGACTTGTCAGTGCATTCAGTAATGATATTTACATTATAAAGGTTTTTAACTACTTGGTCCGGTTGATGGAACACTTGTAAATCCAAACCTGTTTCTTCTGCTTGCCTGTAATTTGTGAACGAGTAGCTAAGCATGCAAGTTGGCAATTTTTTGGGGTACATGGCATTCCTGCTGTTGAGCACTTGGGGCTCTGGACAAGTACTAATAATTAGATAATATATGTACTGGTATTGTGCAGTGATAATAAATCTTTCTGAAATAGAGTGACATGTTTGTGTGCTGTTAGAATTAATGACACTAACAAAGGTCAATGGTCAAGTGGCATAAGTTCTTATGTAAGATCTGACATGCTGTGTAGATGTAGATCAAGAGACCACTAATCTTGTGGAATGTCTGGAATGCTTTGTATTAGTCCGGATTTCCAGTAGGGGTTGTGTGAATGCTGGAGCAAAAATGCAGTTGTGTATGATTCCTTTTTATTTGTTTGCAGCTAGGGCTTATACAGTGTGTCTAGTAAGGACTGGTCCTTTCTGAATAAATGTCGGTATGTAGAGTGATTTGCTGGTCAAACGGCGCATATATCTGGAAGCCTGTTTAGATGCAGGGCTGCAATGGTAGTGGTGACATGAGTGGATCCTGCTGCAGATGCAAGTATTGTGGCGTGATGCTGGCTACCTTGACGAGGTACAGAGGCTTTTCACAATAGTGCTGTGGTAATTGCCACATTTGCACATTGTAAACCCAAAGCCAGCTTATCTGGATGTCATTTACGATGGATCAGTTGACTTTTGGTACATTTTGTGAAATTAACTGGTATTTGATTAGTGTAGATTTGTAAGGTCCCTTAAAATCATAACTGTTTCACAGTTGTCAGATCATCATTACGCTGCAGTCTTAATGTATATGGGGTGTATTGATAGAGAAATGGATACAGCGCATACTTATTTGTAAATGGACATTCAAGTAATTAAAGCAAAATATGTAGTAAGACGAAATTCTGGTGAAATTCTGAGTAAACACTGATATGATGGAGTGTATGTAGTTGATTTGGGTTGTAATTGTAGCTGTGGTTGGAACACAAAATTGCCCGTTGCTGGAACTGTGATAGTCCAGCAAAAATGTCAGACTATAATATGACTTTTCTGAAGAGACCTACCGATGTGACAAAGTACAGGCAGAAGCACAGTAACCGCTAAAAAAACTAAGAGCATAAATTTGCAATGACCATGCGTAGACATTAATTGCATGTTTTTACATAAACAGTTGTCTGGCGCAATTAAACACTACAACAGATTACAAGTGGTATGCACTACTGTAATTTTTTAAATTATTACTTAAAAAAGCATGTGGGTGCTGTCATGCAAGTCTGTGAAATATTTCCTGTTTATAGTGTATCATTTGTTAGCTATTTAACCAAACAGGAAGCAAAACTATGTGGGAGTTTGATGTTTTGCAAAACAGTGATTATTGCCAGTGCTATGTAGCTTGGTTTTAAATTTGACAGGAGGAGTGCAACAAAAAAGTCTCCCACTGTAATGAGGGAAAGGCTGACAAGAAAACAGTACATTAGTCTGGTCACCTGCTGTGAGCTGTCAATCACATGCAGATAATGGATCAAATTACCCTTAGCTCTTTGACAGCTAGGGAAGGTAGGTGTGAAGTGGGAGGGAAGATGCCTTGAAGAACTAGATTTCAGCCTTCACAAAAGAAAGCAAGTTAGCATTTCTAAGAAGAAAGAGCAATAAAATGCACTTTTCAGTTCTGTTCTGTAGCATTTGCACTGCTTATGTTGAAGTAGTCACTGAAAAAGGATAACATTTTAACCAAAAGTAAGGGACTTTAAGACTGTAGTGAATGCCTGTTAAGTCAATGAAGTGACAGCAGCTTAAGAGAAAACGTGGCAGATCTGATGCAAATTTTTTGGAGACAAACAATGCATTCTGGGATACTTAGAGGCAGAGTAAACAGTCTGAATTTTTTCAAAATGCCAGCCCCCATGTGGTCAGAGTCAGAAATTGCGTCTAAAAATATCTAAAAAGCTCTAAATAGTCCCAGAGTGCTGTTAAAATGTAGGAAACATCAAACCATGATGAAATGAATATGTTTTTTGAGTCTGAGGGTGGGGTGGTCCTTTAAAAGGTGGCAACCCTAGTGTTTACATCACTGTACCTGGATGCCATACCTTTAGATATGTCCAATGTGATGTAAAAGGACTTTGTTACAATACTGGATATGTGATGATCACAGGACAATTCATTGCTGACATACATTCACAGATCCCTGACTACATGATCATCTTTCAGGGGTGTGTTGTCAATGTGATAGTTGCATTGGAACTTATTTATTAACTCTATAATGATCCTTTTCATAGCCTTATAGATTAAACTAGTGAGGCTCATGGGGTTATAATTAACTGGGTTGTTTGATGCCCCACCCTTGTGGAAGGGGACGACTGCTGCTGTTCTCCATTCATCTGGAGTAAATGATCTTAGGAGGCTGATACTGAATAGCCTCTATATGGAGTGTGTCGAGTCCTAATTTAGGCTGACCAGTAGAACTGGTTTTGGCCTTGAATAGTGCCTTGAGGAATCATTCTTTGGAGGTTTGAGGAAAAGGAGTAGATGCCTGTATGTGAGCTGGGAAATGGGGGGGGGGGCATTTGAGCTAAATTTGACTGCTAGTACATCGGTTATATCCTTTGTATCCAAGTTTGTCATGACATATACTATTAGCTCTATGAGTGCTGCATTTTATTTTTAAGGTTTCTAATATAGTTAAAGAAGGCTTTGTGATTATACTTCACTTTTGTTGCTATTTTTACCTCATAGCTGGCTGTGGTTGATTTGATCAGGGGATTAAGTTTAATAAGGACATTTTTATCATCTTCAGAGTTAAATGTATTTTTGAATGCAATGATTTTTTTTCTTTTATTGAGGAATAATAAATATATCTATGAGGTTGTTTACATGTGCATAGAATTTAGCAAAAATGGATCATAAGTAGTGGGGTCATCATGTTGGAAGGGGTTTTGAATTTAGTCAAGTCATCATGCAGTTTTAGCAGAGTTGCCTTTACATAATCTCTGAATAGCAGGGTATTGGATAATGCTTATGGCTTCAGTCTTATGGTTAAATTGACTGATTTGTCATCTGATTTTATCAGGGAAGAAGTGACAACTGATGCAGAGCAAAGCTGCCCCGTATTGGTAAGGATCAAGTACAGGATTTTAGCAGCCCTTGTTGGGATGTGGTCTAGCTGGACAAGAGAGTTGTATTGATAAAGTCCAGAAGTTTCTGGGTATACATGTATGAGGTTAAGTTTCCCAGTTAATGCAGGGGTAGTAGAAGTCTCCTAGGAGAATAGTATTTGGCTAAATGCATAGAGATTGCATACTAGTTAGGTAGGAGATATAGACTGAGGGGGACATAAACGGGTCCTGTTAATAACTATGACAGGATATGTGGTTTTGTTAATGGAGGAATTAGCGCCTTCATCTAGTGCATTTGGGCCCGAACATGTTGTAGGCTTTGAAACCCTGGACTGATAGAGTGCTCTCTTTGGTCTTGAATCAAATCTCCATGGTGATGCACAGATCAATGTTTTTTAGGGTGATGAAGGCATTTAGGGAGTGGAGTTTTTCATTAAGGCTCCTAACATTGACCATGAGCATCCACCCCTTTATGTGGGTTCTTTTTTTTTTTATGTTGAAAGGCTTAGGAGACTGATGTTGCCTAAAAAGACACTAAGGGAGGCAGATAAAGATTTATGCAATGTACAAAAGCTTTGGGAAGGATAGGTGCAGGCCATCCATGTAAAATCAGTTATGATTGCCTACCATATCCTCCCACATTGATGTACATTGTACCCCCATGAATGACACCAGAAACTAAACCAGTTGTTGAAGTCAGTAATCTTGTTCTCATATTGCAGATCATTCCTGCTGATGGTAGAATGCTGATCAAGATCAGTCTCTTACCTGTCACATATTGTGAGAGCTCTGTCATGTTTCTGTCCCTGTCTCTCTCTCTTCATATAATCCTGGGAGATATGTCTCAAGTTATTCAGACCCATGTGCACTATGATTGTGTCATATGTGAACTTGTGATGCAAGGACTCTAGTGTATGTGTGATGTGGTGAATCCTCGCACTGGATGTGTAACTGACTCTAACCCTGTCTTTGCACAGCCTGGTAAGTGCTGCCCTTGCACCGGATAGGTAACTAATTGTGACCTACTCCTTGCACAGCCTGGTGAGTGGTGTTCTGGCACCAGACAGGTAAATGACTCTGACCCTGTCCTTGCACAGACTGGTGATTCATGCCCTAGCACTTCATAAGTAACTAACTGTGTCTGTGACTGTGACCCTCTCCTTTAACATCTTGGTGAGTGGTGCAGTTGTGCTTATCTGCACCTACACCTACACCTATGCCTACATAGCATGCATAGACATACAGAAACATAAAAGCTATAAATTCAGTAATAAAAATCCCACTGGTGCTAACCATTGTAAATAACAAAATCTAAATTCCAAATGAAATAAACAAATAGAAGTATACTAATATCAGATTACAACATGTTACTTTTAATTATAATTTTATACATCTGTATCTATATCTGTCTATTGATGTATCTATCTATCTGTCTGTCTATCTATATGTGCATGAGTGTGTGTGCGTGTGTGTGTGTGTGTGTGTGTGGGGGTTGTATTCCTGCTGATGGTGTTGTGTGTGTATAATTTTGCTTCTATTTATATTTGGTTAGGAGACATGTCTTTAGTTTGTTGAGGAGTTCGTACATCAAGGCTGCTAGTAGCAAGTGACCCACAGGACAATGCAGTATGCTAACTCTTTTTTTTTTTTTTTTTTTTTTGATAGGTAGTTTTGTTTCCATACATTTTCTCAATTAATCTCCATGGAGATGTTGATGGAGCTGTGAGTGGACATGATATAGCTTGGTGCTTCAAAAAGACAAAGTTGATGATTATAACACATTTTAGAAACAATGCATATGACACTGACACTGAATATTAGTGGACATCTATATAAGTAACTGTGGAGGAAATGGTTTGCATGTGAGGAGTAAGCCTACCACCTTTCTTTTTTATTAACTGCAGTTCCAGTTCTACATTGTGGGGCAGTGGGGCAGAAATATATAACAACGGAAGCATGGCACCCTCAGTAATGGGCCAACCCCACCTTTAATCCACCCTTAATTTTGCTTCCTGGTTGTAACACTGTAAGAGAGGGGTTGATTTCCCTCCTAAATGGTGTTGTATGTGACTGCAGGAGATGATGCAAGGATCAAGAAACTGGTGTAGCTGTTCATTGTAATATCTAACTAATCGTATCTGATCTAAAAAGAATCACAATACATGTCACCTGAAGATAGTCTAGCAGCTGCAAACAGGAGTTCTCCTATCACAGCTAGAATACGGCCTCTCCAATTGCCAAAGCCACAACAAAAAATGTCTCAGTTCTGCAAACCCTATCCAATAAAATCTGAAGGTTAGTCACATTACCCCCCCCCCCCCCAAGACAACACTACTGTACAGTCCGGAATAATGCAAAATGACTTTCCATAAGTGAAAGAAGCTCACTCCTAATCTGCTTAATCTGCAAACTCTTGTACCAAGACTCCTTTATTTTCTTCTCTTGCTGTCTCTTACAAAGATACACATCCTACAACCTTAGATTGCAATCCTCTCTGTTCCTCTCGTATTACTGACAACAGCTTCTCAGTAGTGGTACCTCATACCTAGAAATCTCTCCCTGTAAACCTGCGAGACATCCTTTCCTTCCCAGTTTTAGACTTCAGCTTATAAACACTTTTCTCCACAAGGCAATACTGATTCCATAACTCCATTAAACTAATTCCACCTTACTTTCCTACATCCACCTCATAAGTTTATGCTAAGACATAAGCCTTAGCTCCATCCTCTTTCTCTCTCTGTTTCAGTCACTACTCTGCACCCTCTGTCACAGTACCAGTCCATTTCACTCTCCAGCACTTTCCCCACCTTCACAGAACCCACCTCACTCTGTTGTACTTCAATCACTGCTTTACCTGTTCTTCACCATCTACCTTATCATTCTATGTCACCATAGTCCAAATTAACTTAAGATAATTCTTTAAGTAGAACTGTACATATTTTGATATTGGATATTTTTCTAATTTGTTAAATTGCTATTAAGTTCTTATGGATTCATATCAAGATACCAAAAGCAGATTCTGTAAATGAAAAAACACAGAAAAATATGTGCCAAACTACCTTCTGTGAATATCTTCAGGAAAGTTTTCTTTGCAGGGCGGACAAGCTCCCTGCACCAACACCTCCCACACCTCCCAAAACTTATATATAGAAATTCCAGGGTCACACAACAGTGAAGAAAAAGGCAAACTCCACTGTTGCTGAATGCAGTTTAGGCAAACTTACTTCACTGTTTTTACTTTAGCTTAAACTAGCTTCAGTTACTTGAAGTGCTCCCATTATTGTAATGTTCTTGCATGCTGGATATTGTATTTGATAGACTTATACTGTGTTAGAAAGAATTCTACAATGCTGGCATAATGCTTTTGCAGGATTAATATTGCATTTGTACTTTTCATCTGTACTGTAAACTCCTTTCTCTATTATTACTTTTACTCACTCCCAGGCTGAGCCTGAAAATGATGAAACTGGATCAGTGCTCTACCTCAGCCAACAAATGGTAAATAAAAAAATTAAAAAAATAGTAAGAGGCCGGTTTCAGAAAATGGCCCCATTCCCCATTTCACGTTTGTTACTAAAGTAGAGTGAGATATGCAAGTAAACTATTTGCTAGAGATGGCCCCCACCTTCCATAAGTGATGTCATCCTAGGATTTGACTCCTCCCTCCTAGGATCTGGCACCTTAGTGAGGGGAAAAGTCAGATCCTAGGAGGACATCACTTATGTAAGTGGGGCCATCTCTAAGATTTGGCTCCTGCTTCACTAAGGTACTTGGCAGAGACTGAGGTTACCGGGGGATGTTAGTGGGGGGGGGGCAGGAAACAGATCATAGAAATGGCCAATACTTCCATAAGGGATGTCATTCTAGGATCTGGCTCCTCACTCACTAAGGTGCCCCCTGGTAACCTCAATTTCTACCAAGTACATTTTGGGAACATTCCACACCAACCTTTTTCAAGCCCCTCCCTGAAGAAAGGTTAGGACTTTGTAGCCTTGTCATTACTTTCTTTCATGTGCTACACGCCAACAGCTGCCCAAGTTGCTAAATGATCTCAGGCCTCCTGGTTCAAAGGTTGATAGGTTTTTACTAAGCCTACAGCCAAAGAAGACCAAATAGAAGCAGAGCCACATCACAACAAAATGTGGGAGACTAACAGTGTTGCCCATTAAGTAGATTTTCCACAATATCCCTGATGAATATTTGTAAACCTCCATCCAGTCATTAACACAAGTTTGAAAGGTTGCTAGGGAAGTACTCTGCCTGATAGTTAAGGGCAGCCTCTTCCAGAATGGGGTCTACACTGGATTAGGCACTTGTAATACCATTTAGTGGTGTTGAGGTGGTAGTACAGGTCTAGCTCTATAGACTGGGTGCTTGCTTCACCACTGGATCTATTCAGGTGAAGGATTTCAAAGAGTGGTGGGTCATTCATAGCATGGAAGGATCACCCTTCAGGCATCTGTACAACACATGGACTTACTCTGTTAGAGGAACTACGGGAGCTGTAACCTCAGATCCTCTTGGTGTGAAACAGTGAGGTCTTTCAAGATATTTAGGGACTTTGCAAGATATATATCATGGAGTGAATTAAATTTAATGATGGACCTAATAAAATATGGCTATATATATAGACCTTAATGAGATATCATGAAGGATATGTCATGCAAAGTATAAGGACTTTCTGACCACCACAGCGACATGGTGGTTAAAGGACAGTTTATTATAAACATACAAACTAAAGTCCCTAAAGACAGTATGAGATTTAAGTGGAATGTTATGGTAAGTGGTAGTGATGCTAAATTTACCAATGGAAGCTACACCAATCTTTTATTTGGTACAGACCTTGCTGGAGAACTTGAGTATCAGAATGGGATTTGATAACTACCCCAGATTTGCAATCATCAGCAAACTTGGTTAGCCATAATCTCTTGATACTGGATTTTGTGTCACAGTAATATACACCAAAGAGGAGGGGACCCATGAATGCGCTCTATGGGACACCACTGTTGACATTTTTTTTGTCTAGATCAAATTCTCCCTATGTTAACAGTATGAGTTCTTTAACACAGCTATTTACCAGTCCAGTAAACTATGTATTGGTTAATTTTGAGATGGGAGAGTTTATCAGTAATCCCAGTATGGGGAATACTGTCAAAGGTCATGGAAAGGTCCAGTTAAGCAGTGCCAATTGTATGTGCCTTATCTATGGGCTCAGTAACCCTTTCAAACCGATCTAGGTTAGGCAGATAACATCTACATTTTACAAAACTGAAAGGGTGTGTAAGAAGGTATCTAATGTCACTTATATCATTCTTTATTAGTTTAGCTATAATATGTTCCAAATAATACTAGTGATGCTAATTGTCCTATAATTTCCAGACTATTTAAGGGTACCACAGCTGCCATTCTCTACACATCTGGGACACAACTAGTGGACAGACTCAGGTTTAGGAGTTGATGGAAGAATTTTGTTAGCTGTGACTTTATGCTTCTCAGCAGACATCCAGGGATATTGTCCTGACCCATGAAAGTACAACTCTAAATTTTGGAAAGTGCTAAAAGGGCTTGTTCAAAACTAATCTTAGGAGAGGATGTGTTTGGAGGAATGGAGGGACAGAAAATAGAATTTGTCCATAAAAATATTAGCAAAGTCCTTGGTGTCAGGGAAAGTGGTACCATTGGAGGAGGGACGTGCAGTAAATAATTGTAGATTACTTCTAAGCTTCCTAATATGAGGAAGTCCTTGAAGCTGTCTTTTGAATTAGTTGCAGTCTTAATGTTTATAGCTGGTCTTACATTTCCTAATGGCAAATTTGTGAGACTTACTTATGAAGTAGCCAGCTTTCAGTGATGGCCATGAGCTTTTTCTTTTTTATTATGGGGTTTGTTTGGGTGGTAACTCTATTAGACAGCTTTGGTTGTAAATTTCCTGTTATGCTTAAACAGGATTGGCATAGAAACAACTCTGCATCCCCTAGAGGTAATAAAAATCAATGTGGTAGCAGCAAGCCAGGTACAAGGTTTGTTGAGAGGATCTATACAATCTGTGATTGCCACAAAGATCAGTAAATAGTAAACAGTTGGTTTTGGAGTGTTCCCTGAATATAGAAGAATCATTAAAGAACACAAAGCAGATTTCATAGAGAAGATCATTGAGATGGTCAGATCTGACCAGGAGTAAGTAACATGTGGGAGGGCACATTTAGAAAATATTTGTGATGAGAATATCAAAGAGATTAGCACCTCTGGTAGATAGCAGGACAGTGGTCAATTGCACTGGTATTTATAAAGTCCATAAAGCTCTAGACATATCTATTGGTGGTAATAAATGTTTGCCAGTTGATGTGTGGATAGTTGGATGGTATTTGATTCAACTGTGAACTTTTCTAACTGGTTATGGTATTCTGCATGCTACGAATGGGTCATACGTATGGAATTATGACTGGAATGTGATAATTACTTTTATTGAATGTAACTAAGACTTCAACCAGTTTCACATTTTATCATGTGAAATCTAGAAAGAGGCAATAAGATTATGAATAAATACCGAAACTCCCCCCCATAGTTGTTGCTAGAGATGAATACATAATAGGCATTGAACTCTGGAATGCTGTTATACAATAGTACCATATTTCAATAATTACACAAATACTGCTGTCTTTTAAGTGAAAAAAGGATTTTATTTATTACACGTCAGGTTCCATAAATAGATAAGTATGTATATATCTTTATATCTATAGAGATATATACATACACAGAAACACACACATGTGTGTGTGTGTGTGTGTGTGTGTGTGTGTGTGTGTGTGTGTGTGTGTGTGTGTGTGTGTGTGTGTGTGTGTGTGTGTGTGTGTACAGGGTTCTATTGTGCATGATTAAACTACTTTAATGCTGAATTAAAAACACCAACAAAAAAGTTCAAACATACACAATACTGAAAACAAAAAAACACTGAAAGCAATAATATCGAGAAAGGAAAACTATTTGATCTCTTGATATTAACTTTAAACCCCCCCTCATAACACTAACCTCAAATTTGAATATTGGCAGTGTTACAGGAAGCTTTTTAGGGTTGAGGGAAGGAGCAGCATTAGGGTTAGGGTTAACACCGATTACTAAAGAGGACAAGGGCAGAGACAGAGAAAACTGCAGGAATTGACCAGAAAAATCAGGAGCACCATGGATTTGAACCAGAATCTGGAGTTGGGAGATGGAGGTGAACAGAAAGAAGACCAGCAGCATGGAAATTAGTGAATAAATTTGTGAAATATGACTGTATAAGAATTAGTGGAAAGACTAGACTATTGACTTTGTAAACTGAGGAACTGAAAGGCATTTGCCTCACTTCATGTCATTAATGTTTGGAAGGACTCACGGGAGTGGACGAGGAAGGGAAACGATAACTGTAAGTAAAATAATTTATTTTCATAACAGTATTTCTATGAAACTTTTCACAATATAAATTTCATGGTTTATAGTAAAGTATTTTAATTGTTCTTGTATGTGATAAAGTTATGAAAGTAAACAGATGCTCTTTTTATTCTTCTTCAAGGATAAATGTTAGTGATTTTTGAAAGTATGCAACCAGCTTGCACATCTGGGGAGGGGGAATAAAAATAAAAAAAGAACAGACACCAACTAGTGTAAGCAGAAGCACAGGCAATGACATGCGTCTTAACATGGATAACCTCAATTTCAGGTTAACTAGGGCCTGTCTTAGAAGCTATTTATTTGGCACAAATGTTTCTGTTATTAGAGTTTAACTTCATTATCTGAAGATGTATATAGTTATGTGAGTTTGTATTATGTTAATATGTTTTGGGGATGTGTTTCTTTTTGTTTGAGGGTTTTTTATTAAAACAAAAAATCTTGTCAAATGAGACATAGGTTCCAATGCTGATGGTAAGAAACTGTATAAAGCATTAACCTACCAAATGTTAATGGGTGCATGTATCACAAAATCTGGAATTAGAAATTTAAAAAAGCTACCATATATCTGTAACAGGTGGGAATAACTTCTTACTATAATTGTGACACTTTCCATATTATCTTGGAATGTGAATAGTCTCACATGTATAGACAAAAAGGAAAGAATACTTAATTATACTGAGAAATGCAGAGTGCAAATAGCATTGGAAAGAACTAAACATGTGAATTTGATAAAGAAATGCCTAGATTTAATAAAATCCATGTGGGCATAGTGTAGAACCTACACAGAATATTACCATATCCATATACACGGTTTCCTCTCAGCAGCACGCCATGCATATTAAACATGGCGCATTGCTGAGGGAGGGCTGTGGAACATGGTTTTTGAATCATTGTAGGGAGTGTGGTGCAAATTGTGCCTGTAGATGAGTAACACACTCCCTGAACTGTCAAATTGTATTATATCAATGTAATTTAATTTTTTTTTTAAAAAACCATGTTTGCTCACTGAGTGGCAGAACTCAGCAGTTCTAAGTGGTGCAGAGATACCTACCAGACATCTAAAAATAGAAACTGAATGTATTTCATTATTTAGTTATAGGTAAAGTTTAAGAGTAGCTGAATGAGTTTGCATGGTGTGGCACAGTGCTCAGCATTGCCTAAAGGTAGCTCAGTGGTATATGTAAAGGTATAGCAAAATCCCACATATACACGTAGCTAAATGGGTAGAGTTAAGGCCTCATGTGCAATGGCTGCAAATGTTTATGCACTGCTTGGCTGGCTTGCAAACCGCTAAGCACTGCTAAGCATACGGGTCTTCGGGTTATAACACAGCTCAGCTAAGCTGTGCTGGTTTGCCTGCTGCTAAGCTAAGCTAAGCAACGAGCTGCATTTTTAAATGTTTCCCAGTGGTGTTTAAGGACAGGAAAACAGGATGTATTAAGCTCACTATGTGGGAATACATCATAATCTGTTGGAGTTCTACCTGTGTAGTGACTGTGGCTGGCGTTGGAGAGGGTGCACGTTTCCAAGCACAGCGGTGGGGAATTCAGGAGTCCAAGGTCATGGTTGGACTCCTGGTGAAAACCATGATGACTGGCTGCTGCAGAGAGGGTTCCAGAGCTCAAAGTACAAGGCAAAAGCCTGGGACTGGCTGGCATGTGAACTCACCAGTGTGACAAGTATCCCCTACACAAGTGAACAGGTTCATCACCACCATGATGACCTGAAACATAGGGAGGGGGATCTCTTGGACACCTGGGTCTGAGAAGCTCATGCAGGGAATGCCCCATAAGTTTGTATGTAGTTTTACCTGTGCTTCACCATCACCTAATCTGAATGTCTACTAAACTGGTATGCATAATGGTGTGCTTCTCTCCCAACAGCTGCAGAGGAGAGGGCTCGCAACATTGAGGTGCATACTGTGCACTTGGCCAGGTTCCACCATGAATGTTGTGAATACAGATGTAGTTTTCTATCTATAGTCAAATAAACAAGAAAGAGTAAAGCATTAACTGTGATTAGGAATATACAGTAAAGATTGTATTGCAATGAGTGTGTACTTACAGCTGTACTGCAATAAGTGCATACTGCCAACTGAAGTGCCGTAAGCAGGGAAGAGTAAAACATTAACCGTAATAAAGTATATGCAATAAAGTTTGTAGTGCAATAACTGTGGCATTACAGCTGTATTGCAATACCTGCATAATGACAACTGCAATAAAATATTCAAAACTGTACCAGTAACTACATGAAGAAATCTCTAATAAAGTCTGTTGTGCAATAAGTGTGGAATTAGAGCTGTTTTGCAAGAAATCAATTATGACAACTGTTCTGCAATAAAAACACAACGTAATATCGGTACCTGTATGAAGGTATATTTAATAAAGTCTGTTGTGCCGTAAGTGTAGATTCAAAGCTGTTTTGTAAGAAATTAATTATGACAACTGTTCTACAACTACACATGAACCAAGAGCAATAACACCAAGGTAAATTGTGTACATCAGGAGTGTCTAGCTTTCACCATTGCATGTCATCTATATACATTCAGGCTGTGAGGTACGGTGCTGCAGTCAGGTATAACAGTGTAATAGTTGTAGACTGCAAATAACCCATAATCAGATATTGTTTGTTGATTTCACAGATATTTCAACACACTAGCAATATATTGTGTACACCTGCATGCTTTGTAGTAATGTATAGGTTACCTACTATTTCTGTCATGCTTGAAATTCATGCATGTGTCTTCAACTGTCACTGCAGTCTAGTATAAAACTGTACTATTAACAGGTCATATTCTGGTGCCAGGTGAGCTCTAGGCAAATATCAGTCAATTTGTAATCAGCAGTGACTCCGTAGCTCAGTTTGCTAAATGCTCTGTATGAAGTACATTTTGCCATACACAGACCGGGGTTCAAATCCAGTGCTATGTAGCACTAAATATTATAGTATCAGTCACATAAAATTAACAGATATTCTCTCTACAGAACCTACGGGTAAATGGGTAAGGTAGCCCATATTATGAGAAAATAATTGTGTGTTTAGATGTCACACACTTACAACCATTACCAGGAATGTGAAAATACAGCATAAAATAAAGGAAAGAAGTATAATAATAATAAAATAAAATAAAATAAATGAAATAAAATGTGTAATTTTTGGTATGGCTGTATGCCTGGAGTGTCTGTTAAAGGTTGCTGCAGTCAATTAATACACTCGATGCAGATGTCCTCTGCAATCACTGCTCTTGGGTTCTATCCCCATGCCTTCCAAGCAAGGCATGATAGTTATTTACTCTCTGTACTGTACACATACATGTCTCTCAAGTGTCACTCTGTCACGTAATGTAATTACTAGTGCATAATCCCTCTGTTACAATTTTATAATTGACATGATTATGTAAATAGTAAAGTATCACTACATCAGCCCACAGTACATCTTGGTAGTTATATAGGTCCACCTGATGTGCAAGTATTCAGTGTAGTTGTGTACGTGCATTTTTTAGTGCTTGGGCCATGCTGTCCCATGTGGCTAGCTTGAGAGGTATGGAAGTGCTACATCAGCTATACGGTACTTTTACACATAAAGAAAGGACAGACCTGTAGAGTAGATAGCAGTACTGTTGTCAACTATATAGCCTATAATGGTATTAATGGACTGTATTTCTCTCTCTTCCCACTCCTTATCTTCATATCTTTATTACTGTTATTCATTGGTTATGGTTCACTATTAACATATGTTGTTACATTAAACTATATTTTGGGGAATGTGTTTTATTATTATATGTTTTAAATGATTGCATAGCAACATATCTTGTTAAATTACCTATTCTGCTGGCCTTATGCCGTAACTGTCATTGGCATGCTGTTAATAGGGTCTACTTTAATTGCTCGAAAGCTTAAAAACCCGAATCCGAATAGCGCAACATGCAAAGAGCGAACCGCGACCACGTCGAACGAATGAAACTGCCAAAGTGGAAATATCGAATTTGCATAGTTGGCCCATCTGTGGTATAGCTCCGTAAGGTAAGTGTGTGATAGTTACGGACCTTAGGGTTAGGGAGGGGTTAAGGTAAGTGCATAAGTAGGTAGTGTATGTAAGGTTTTGTGTAGGCAATGTATGTAAGGTTTAGTGTAGGGTTTTGTTAAGTGTATGTGTGTGGAATATTTAGTTTATTTGGGTATAGCTCTGTAGGGGAAGTGTGCGGTAGTTACGGACCTTAGGATTAGGGAGGGGTTAAGGATAGTGCATAGATAGTTGCGTATGTGGGGTTAGTGTAGGGTTAGCAGTAGGGTTTTGGTGCTTTAATTTAGGGTTAGGAGTAGGGTTTTGGTTAGTGTATGTATGTGCCTTTTTTTATTGTGTTTGGGTAGGTAGTGTGTTGCAGGTGGTGGGTTGGCCAACTATGATGGTTTGAGGTTTTAAATTTCGCGCTTTAGTATGTTTGTATTCACGGTTTGCTGTTTATGTGTTGTGCTGTTTGGATTCGTTTTTTTCGTGTTTTGAGCGCATAAAGTAGACCCCTGTTAATATACTGATTGTTCTGTTATTTATTGTTGTGTTTCACACAATATGCATTGAAATGTAATGGGGATATTTCCAATGTTCTGGCATGCTGTTATTACTAACAATGGTTTTGTTTATAACTTACTTATACTCATTGCTATACCTCCATCACCATAGGACGTCATGATAGGCCAGTTCTCAGTGATCCGCTTACCCTATCTCAAGAGGCCATGGCGCTGGTTCCTTGGACATCTGAGACCCAGGCCGGTGGTGCCCCCTCTGCTGGCCCTGCACCATCTTCAGGTGGAATCACCTCTGGGGACAGGGCCCAACCCCCCCGGGAATGGTGGTGGAGGGGCAGTAGTCACCCAAGATTAACTAACGGCCATGGTGAGCAGGATCATTCATAGAAGCAATGAGTGTTGCTTGTGCCAGTTTGAGGGCAGACTGGACAACCTGGTGGGGTCATCTGGCCATGGCACCCAGCCTCCAGTACAGCCACCTTTGGGGCAGTGAAGGAACAGTGTCGACTGCCCATGGGTGGGGGCCTCAGTCATGCTGCTGCTGTCTGGAGGCACATGCATCTCGGAATCCATAACACCCTCCCCATCCAAAGTGTTTACCCCCCTCATGTGTTACACACTGCCCCTATTTGATTCTTTTTTGTCTTGTCTGTCTGCAATTGCATCCCCTCCTACCCATCTTACCTCCCCACATGTATCTATATCACTTCTGAAACATTCCACTCTTTCTCCTTATAAAAAAAAACTAAAAAAATGGGCACCTGCCCCACAAAAATAATATCGTCCCATACATAGCTCTCTGTTTCAGACACGTGTCCACTGGACACAACTAATTTGGTCCTTGGCTTGACAAAACATTTATGTTGTTCGCACCCCCTTTCTCTGGGGTTTGAGACTCCAAATTCATCCACAAAATCTGTCAAAATGCACAGCTGTACAAGAACTGGAAAGCTATGATTCTTTCCTACACTCTTCCTGCACATCCCTGTCTTTCAGTATGTTTTTACCTCTGCTTGCCCCCATTTTACCACTGTCCTATCACCACCTTTTCCTTTTAAATTTTTAGCTCAGATTTGCACAGAGCAAAGTAAAGTGCCAAGCCACATCACACAGATAAGCTTAAATGAGCTTTAATGTGCCATAATGATCTTATGTGTTTCTCACAGTGTTAGGCATATGTATAAAATAATCTCCTCTGCCACATTTTGAACCTGGGCCCTTATCAACTACAGCCTACTGCACTAATCCACTATCCCACACAGGTCTTACTAAAAACAGGTATTTTCAGCAAAACATAATGATTGCCACTGACAGACTGAAACTAAACCTAATGGGAAAAATGGGAGTGTACCTGGGACTTGGATGCAAAAATACACCAGTAGACAGCCAAATAAATAATAATGGCAGTACGTGAGGCCTGGGATAGCAGCTAAATGTTCCCTTTTATCAGCAACATCTTTAAACACACCTGCTAAGGTATCAATGGCGCACTACATATGTTCAACTGGGACCCTGCTGCAGAACAACTGCCTATGAAAGCCATGCACATATTGAAGTCTGCAGACAACATGTGTCTCAGCCTATATGTCTGCACGCATATACCTGGCAAATACACCTGCTGCAGTACTGACTGTAGCTCAGTCTGTTAAATGTCTTGCATATGGTACATTTTTCCACATACGTTCCTAGGTTCAAATCCAGTGTGTTGCACTTCAGTTACACTGTTGTGAATACAGCAAGTAATGACTGAGTCATGTAATTTTAATTCCCATAGGTTACTGCTACTGAATTGTCTGCCACCCAGTTTTTCAAGTCAAAGGCCACCAGTTAGGGACACACTGCACATATTCGTATAGCCTAACTTTATGTCACCTACTCTGCTATTGTACTGTTGCATAACAGATATACCTTAAGCACATGCCTTGATTGGACTGTAAAGGGTACCCTCACCCTGACTGTGCTGTGATGACAGGGTTGATACTGCTGCCACAGTTACATGTACAGCTTGCTGGCCTTCAATGTATTCAAACTTCCCTCTTTGTGTCTTAGGCTGCAGCTGCTGAGCATACACATCTGTATGTTATGGTAGCTGCTACAGACTCACCATACATCCCAACCCCCTATAACAGGTGATCTGGACACAACCATACATAAAGGTGGGAGAAAAGGCACAGAGATAGGGACGTGTTTCACAGTTTGCCCCTCCAAAGATAGTAAGTTGATAGAATAGCAGCTACTGCATTAGCATGCATATTCTGATGGGTATGAAGTATGACACTCACATGTCTCTATCCCATTACTGACCTCAGCCCACAGTGTTGGCCAGTGAACTGCCAGATGACTACACTGTCATGGGATACTAACCAAACATATGTGGACATACTTCATACATCTCTACAGTGGTCAGTATTAGTGATTACTCTCTGTGATGCTGTAGTCTCCACATCTCAGTAATGTCCATCTCAACAACTAAGAAAGGGGCCAAGGCCTACATGAAGGCCTCATATATTGCACTGTGGTGCCATATCACTGGCTAATGATAGCGCAATGCAGCTGTTTTGGATGCAATTAATTCTGAGCCACAGATTAGTGCAGAGGCAATTACCTCTTAATGAGCATTACCTACCAAAAGGCAAACAACTGCTTATGGGAACAGGTATGTATGTGGTTCTACTCACACAGACTGCGTATGTTCAAAGCATTTGCAGAGGACTGCTTAAAAAAGGAATACATCACTCTACCAGGTAAGTACTAGATTTCTCCATAAAATGGGATGCAGATGGGAGGATGGAGGTATGGGGAATAGGAATTACAACAGTAGACTTGTATTAGATATATGATATTGACATGTCCATGATACTCTGCTGACCAACACTTACAGGCATGCCTTTCAACTGTCAGTGCTTTGAATCACATCTCTGCTCTGTCCCTGTCAATCCCTCCTACAATAGTCGTCTGTTGTAGTAAAGATAGTGGATTACATGTAAGACATAATAACACTATGTAAGGGTGTACACTCCTGTAACAGCAAACAATGTACTGTAATTCACCTCCTCTCAGTCTGTCAATGTCACACATACATAGTTCTAACATTTATTTATTTATTTTTATTTATTTGACATTTGTTAGTCAGGTTAGTTCAACTGAACTAGAAGCCCATTTTCAGTGGAGACCTGAGGAGGAAATCTCCAAAAAATTACATGCAAATTTAATTGAACAAAGATAAATATAATTTAAATTATACAGTATAGTAAAAGTAAAAAAATACAGGATGGAATATGCAAAAAGATTAAGAAAAATGCAGTTATAGAAAGAATATAGAATGATACCTTATAATAGACATAAGCCAATATCAAAAGTAAAGAATATGTAATTTACAAAATAGGCATAGAATGTAAAATAAAACAATAGATGTACAGAAGAAAAAAAAGTAAATAATTACCAAAAGCAGATGAACAACATGCCAAATGACATATATTTTATGGTATAGTGGTTAGTAAAGAGTCACATTACTGCACAATTATAACTACTTAAAACTAAGAGAAAAGCAGATATATAGGAAAACAAACCCTAAAGTTATCAGAGTGGAAGAAAAAAGCAAAAGTAAAATTAATCTAAGGAAGAAAGAAAAAAGGTGAGAGAAACTGGAGGGTTCAAGTAGGCTCCAGGCACAGGCAGGTTAATGAGTTTAAAAGAAACAGTTTTAGTTGCCTTTTGAATTGATTTGTGTTTGGGATGTTTCTAATATAGCCAGGAAGGTTGTTCTAGGCTAGAGACACATTATAATTATAAAGTAGTTTTCTGATATTTTTGTTAGGTTTATGTATATCAAGGAGTTGTTGTCCAGAACTCCTGAGAGATCTATTGGGGGTATAAAAAGAAACAAGGAAAGAGAGGGATGAGCACGAAGATTGTTTATATAAGACAGAGTGAGCAATCTTTAGCTGAGAGACAAGAAGTTGATGGGGGAATTCAGGCCATTGCAGTTGTTTTAAAGCAGTGCAATGATATAACTTATAACATTGGTTTATAAGAAATCTTGTGATTTTATTATAAGTTTGTTTAAGTTGGGACAATAATGCAGATTGTAAGTTTGTGAGGATGGGAGCAGCATAGAGAAGGCATGGCAGGAGAAAAGCCCTAGCAAGGGATAACTTAGCATCTGGTGTAAGGATTTTTTTGTTCCAATACAGTAATCCCAGTGTTTGATGTGTCTTTTTAATACAGTGATGAACATGCTGATCAAATTTCAGTTGGTCATCTACAATGATGCTCAGGAGATTAGTATAAGGATCAACTTTGATAACTGTGTTATTTAGTGAAAAGATGGAAAAGGTGGATTTATAGTGTGAAAGTGATCTTGGTAGAAAGAGTAACACTTTAGTGTTTTTAGGGTTTAGGATATGCTGGTTTTCATTAAGCCATTTTTCAACAGAGATAAATGTATTTTGTGTAAGTGCATGGAGATGTGACGTTGTCATCGGTAGTGATGAGAGTCATATCAGCATATTGGATAAGAGCTGAGTGGCTGCAAGCAGAGTAGAGGTCATTAGTAAAGATATTGAATAGTATGGGGCCAAGGATAGAACCCTGGGGAACCCCAGTTTTTACAGGCAAGAAGGGGGAGCAAGATGAAAGCCATCAGACTGATTGTAATCTATTAGTAAGGTAGCTGGAAATCTACTGCAAAGAGGACGGAGTGAGGTTAACATCAATTAGTTTTGTTTGTAGTTTAGAATGAGGAACAATGTCAAATGATTTGGATAGGTCAAAGAAGACACAGGAAACAAGTTGAATATTATCTCTACCCTGTGCAACTGTATGAGTAAAAGATAAGAGGGCAGTGACAGTACTGTGGTTAGGCCAAAAGTCATGTCGGGTAGTGGTTAAGAGATGTTCATGTATTAGATATTTAAGTAGTTGAGAGTAGATGCAATTTCCAAGAATTTTAGAAAGTGATGATAAGATGGCTATGGGGCTAAAGTTAGAGGGGTCTGTGGAGTTACTTCCTTTGTGTATAGGTATAGTGTAGAAAGGTTTCCAGATATATGGAACTGTGCCTTCTTGAACAGATTTATTAGTACTGAAACAGGAAAGACTATAGATTCAGCAGCAACTTTGAGAATGTAAGGGGTAGTTTATCAGCAGATAGAGAGCAGGGTTTAAATTTAAGAAGAATATACTTGATATAGGAGGTGGAGACAGGTTTAAGAGAGAAAATGTTTTCATTATTATTAGTAGGAAAAGTGGAAAATTTTTGGCAATTGGCTTTATGGTCCAAGTGAGTAAGTTTGTAGATAGAGTCAATGCAATAGTTAAGCAGTCTCCATCGATGAATTATTAGGGAAGGGATTTGGGGTTCTGGGCTTACCGGGGTGAAGTATATTTTTGGTACTGGACCAGAATCTTTTAGCATTGGAAAGGTAAGAAGTTTGTTCAGTGTAATAAATGTTTTTTCTTGTCCTGGGAAATGCATTTTTGGTAAGGTTCCTCATTCCTTTGTAATTTTGCAGAAGGTTAGGGAACTTAGTTTTCTGCTAGTTTTTCCAAATGTTGTCCCTTTTGTGCATAAGGAAATGTTTTTTTTTTGACAGCCAAGGTGCAAAGGTAGCTTTTATCCTAAATTTTCTTTGGGGAACAAGTGAGTTTAAGATGTTGAGGAAAATCTGGTTAAATCTTTCAATAGCTTCATTAAGTGGAGGGTAGTGGAGGAAAGACCAGTTAATGGATGCCAGTTTGCCGTTAAAAGATACAGTATCGAAGGAAGATAAATTACGTCAATCTCTATAAATGTGAGATCTAGGTATTTAAAGAGAGTGTCTTTGAATGTGAATGGGGAGGTGGTCACTAAGAGAGTCAGGTAGGGTGTGGGGGTTGAGGTAAAGATTAAGGTCTGAAGTGAGTATCCAATCCATAATAGGCCCTGAATGTCTCTCATGTACCCTGGCTACTTCCCTGTTTTGTGGACATTTTTCCCCTCTCTGGTTGAGAACTATTCCTAACCTACCTCTCAACCTCCTATAGCATGAAATCGGGACAAAACCACAATTAATTATTGAACAAAGGCCTAAACACAGCCAAATGCAGCTCATCTCAAACTCAAACTAAATTCAGCTGTCAACTGTTTGGCACAGACTAGTCTTCTGGTACCCCCGCACCACACCTTGTGCATGTGATGATACCTATACCACATTCCTGCCATCCGTGCCATTGATGCAGGGATCTGCAAATGTGTCTGATGCATAGGGTGACTATATTACTTTACATGTGTTTGCGAAGTGCAGTAGTGTTATGCTAAGTCAGTTGTGGGCCACAACAGGTACTGTATGTTGGCATGTGCTTTGATTACACATCAGACTTTGTGTATCTTTGTCACCTGTTGGTACACTGGTGGCAGTGTTACAGAAGGACAGGTGTGTCATGGACCTGTATATGTTTGTTTCCCAGGAGTCTGAGCGGTTCAACTATGGACACATGGTGGCAATACAGCAGCAAAGGATGGTAAGGCAGCACAGCAGAAATATGGCATCAGCAAGGTATGCCAGTATGTGTGCATGGCTGCCTAGGTGCATATGTGTAGAACAGTGTGTCAGGGACAATGAGGACAGTCAGTGTCATCATGCTTTCATACCCTGTGATAATGTCTGCTACCCTTGATATGTGTCACCTGGGTATTCTGCACATACAAATCTAGATGGTGGCAGACATTAATTATGCTTATGTAGAAGAGGGCAATGTATGGCCAGCAGCTACACACAAGGCCATAAAATGCATAATCAATGCACAGAGATAGGCCGGGTGGCCATGTCTCCAGTGCTGCAAGGGGATATGATTATACTGATGCGCACACACACATACACACACACACACACACGCACACACACACACACACACACACACACACACACACACACACACACACACACACACACACACACACACACACACACACATATACACACAGCTGGATGATGTGAGATTAGAGCTCCTACTGATCTAGTATTACACACTACAACTCACAGTACTTATTGCACATGCCACAGGTTATGTCTGTTGTATATGTTGATGCAGGCACAGTACTTGTGGAGTATGCAAAGTGGCCTTGTGTTAGCATGTGTGGCCTGCAGAGTGATACTGATTGGTACTGTTATTGTATCTCATTTCCTAGGGGTTGAATACCTGGTAATATCCCTCTTATGCATGTATACTTACCAGCCTTGACATATGTGGCTGTAGTTTGATAGGCAGACATGCAGCCAGGGACAATATGGCCTGTCCAAGACATGCATTGCACCCATTGCACATTATGCCACCTGCGTACCTGTGTCTGGCTACAGGGTGACAGTCCACAGGCACAGGGGTCTGTGGATGAGTGAATTATGTACTTTTGTGGCCTTGGTCTGGTTGCACTGGACAACTGTTGTGATGCGTAAGTGCAGATAACCCCAGCATTCTGGAGTATATGGGGACACTCGTACATCCCTACCCATATCTATATAAATGTGTATGACAGGGATGCCTCCTTAAATATTGTTGTGTGTGTACATTATGTAAATATGTGGGGAGTCTATGTATCATTGTGCTTTATGTAGCTATATATACATCTTGTTATTTTATATATATATATATATATATATATATATATATATATATATATATATATATATATATATATATATATATATATATATATATATGTGTGTGTGTGTGTGTGTGTCACATACTGATAGAGACACTAATCAAGTATGAGAGGAATAGGGAGAGATGGATATATACATATATATATATATATATATATATATATATATATATATATATATGTAGCTGTATGTATGTACAGACATATTTCCACATAGCAGGTCTTTGGGCGGTAGAGGCAACAGACTTGGGCTCAAGTAAGCTAAGTGTAGGAGCATGCCGAGTGTGATTATCAGTAAGTACCTACAGGGTGATTCCAGGCATGAGCTACCTGTACTCCAGTCCGGGATTAAGTGTGCTGCCGGCCATTGGTTGCCACACCTGTTACCACAGTATTGCAGTCACCTGATGTTGTCCAAGGCATTCCCTGGCTGTTTGCTGACCTTAATATGTGACTCGTATCTCACAACTGTACAGAGCTTCATAGACTATCCAGACGTTTGCCTCATATTTTTGGTCCATTTCACTTAACATTGTAGTTTTCTGGCAAATCAGTGAAAACTGAAGTCAATAAATAATGACAAACATTTGAGTTGCAGACTCCATACACATCAGGAGATTCATGTTAATGCAAGACCAGTTATTCTAATGACATTCTACATTTGCATGAGAAAATATTTAAAACCTGTCCGTATTTGTGGTCCTTGGTCCCGCATTTATTCATGACTTTGGACAGCTTTCCTGTTCTAAGAAGTTGAGAGGTATGATGTGACTGGGGTACATGATGTAACACCACACACAGGGTGACGGGGTGACAGTCTACATGCCATTCCCTGTACATGTTTTTGCAGAATGTCAAGCATTTTGCCCCATATGTCTGCTGTGTTCCTTATACATTTGTGGTTTTCTGGTACTATACTATAAACAGTGGTCACTGACTTGTAACTACTGACACATTTAAGTGATGGCCTTTACATCCTGCAGCTAATCTGACCTGTTGCAACCTGCTGTTATACTAGCCACCTGTTAGGTTACTCAGCGCATGTATAATGTCTGTCTGTAGGTATGGCCCTTTGTGCCCCCAATCACTCTGGCTTTTTCCAGCTTTCTTGCAGTAAGTGATGGAGGGGTTATGAAGGTCTTTGGGAATACCACCATATGAGTACCTGACATGCAAAAGATGTTTGATGCTGCCAGATTTGAACCATAAAAACCATCACCCATGCTACTGTCCCTGGCCCAGCGAGCCACACCAGCTGCCAGACAGAGAGGTGTCATTCCTCACACTATCAACAACATACAGGAATTGTCTGGTCTGCCGGTATATCATTGCAGACTTACTGTTACAGCAGTTGTATGGGAACACTGATGTGTTTGGGGTGGGGGATGCCCAGTCACTGCTCTACTGTCATAGATAGTCATGCGACTGTCCTGTGACCCAACTGTTTGGCATCCCCCTGGAATAATATTGTGGAGTTTCCAGCCATGTGGCCTAGTGGATATTACGGATCAAATACTAGTGAACAGAGTACCTGTTGTTCCAAGTGGCTGTTAGATCTGTACAAGTAGCCCAGTAACCCACTATAGATCACTGCAAGTAGCCCAGCAGCACACTATATATAGCCCACTATATTCCCTTGCATACATGCTCCAGGTCCATACATATGTTACCATATTGTAGTACCCCATACAAGTGGCGAATAGAAGAGTGACTTACCTTGAGAATGCGGCAGTTGACAGACCTGTAGTTCGAGGCTAACTCTGTCTGATGCATACAGTCCACAACCAATACATGGTAAGATACAGGTTATGTGGTCTGGCTGGCATCATTTTTACTAATATGTATGTGACTCAGAGTAAGGTGTCAGTCCCTAGGGCCCTAGATTGTCAGTGCATGTGCATGTGTCTCTTGGCCACGACCAGGGATATTGGGCACGCCTATGTCTGCCTATAGGGACAGCCTCAGGGGGTTCCTCCCCTGAGTCCCCCTATGGGTGCAGCTGTGATGACCTAGCCAATGGTGGGGGGCTGTGTATCCCTTCCCTTTCCTTATCCTGCTACAGCTGTTTCCACAGGATCATATTGTATAGCATGGCACATACTGTGAACATCTGTGTACATGTGGCTGGGGAGTACTGCAGGGCTCCACCAGATATATTGAGGCACCGGAACTGTGACTTCAAGAGCCCAGACACGCTCTCTATGATGTTCCTAGTTTGTGTGTGTGCCTCATTATGGCATTCTTCTGTGGGTGGGTGTGCATTTATGATGGGTGTCATCATCCACAGTTCCAGTGTGTAGCCAGCATCCCTAAGTAAATGACCATGTGGGATTGCCTCCCAGCAAACATCTGGTACAGCTGTGATGCATGCCAGATATGGGAGCCGTGATAGCTACCAGGACTGCCAGCACACATTCATGACAATGCCCTGGGCATTGCACACAATCTGGCATTTGATGGAGTGGTACCCTTTGCAGTTTATGTAAATTCTACCCTCTTCACTGGTTGGTGCCTTGATGTGTACATGAGTGCAATCTATGGCACCACGTACCTCAGGGTAGTTTGCTAAATGGTAAAAGAGTTACATACTGCTGGCCCTCTCCTCAGGTGTGTGGGGAAAAATTAATATGCTCATTGGGATGTGGTAGCATGACATCCAGGAACTGGTGGAGTACCCTGGAAGCAGATGCCTGTGAGACCTCAGTCATGCCCCCAGTCGGTCTTTGGAAAGTATCTGTAGCTAATATCCTAAGAGCTGCACAGACCTTTGTTTCCACTGGGATGGGTTCTCATCTGTTGACTCTGGGTCTGAACTGAGGTCGGCAGAGCTCAGTGAATTGTTGTAGTATGTCCTTGTACACCCTGTTGGGCTCTACAGTCTCCATCTCATGTAGCTCCTGGTAGGTTACCCTGGGCCTGAGCACACTTCTCCTTCTCAGTCTAGGCCTATGGTCAGAATCAGCAGCAGCTGCATTGACCTCAGCATCTAGCATATACATATGTAGCAGAACTGCAGCAGCCCTTAGCATTCTCTCAGTTAAAATTCTCAAGTCTGTACTCCAATGGTGCAGAGTATGGGGGGAAAATCAGATTGTAGGGTGTATGCAACCTTTATAGTACTCTGCTGTAGGTGTAGCCTGTGTGGTTGGATACCTATGATGCATTTCACCTGGCAAGTACACCATTGAGGGGTTTAATGGCCCTAGTTTAAGTGAAACAGGCTCATCAGTAATTGATATATCATTGGCTTTCTCAGCCAGTTTTTTTTTTGACAGCCTTCCTTGCTGAGCACTGTGGCATGCCACACAAACCCACGCTGCAAAGATAAACAAAGCTTATCAGTTAGTAGATACACCCCCATGACAGGTCATGCTCAGTATGGCAGTGCACCATACAGACATGTGCAAACATGATAAAACATGCGCCTCATAGGTAAACACAGCTTAGCAATAAGTGTATATGCCCCCTGCTCAGCTCAATGGCATGTAGAGCAAACAGGCACCACTGAGCTCCAATGAGCTTAAACGTTTGCAGACACACCCCCTTTTGATGTCAGCTACCTTTTCTGTGGACACCAACAATGTTCTGTGCCTACACAGATGGGCTCTGTGGACATGGATACCCATTTGTGCTATTCAGTAACCCCAGCTTATTTACATACAGATCTGTGAACAGTACCTGGAAACTGCACAGTTTCAGGCCCTGCCTCGTTAGCATCCACAGCAGTCTAACATTGCATATACTCCACACAGGGTTCTATAATGCATTACTGTTACATACTCAGAAATTCTTTTTGCAATCTTTTTATATTTTTTTCCATAACGGCATGTTTGCGCACTGCGGTGTGCCTTGCAAACATACCCAGGGTATAAAAAAAATAAAATTATTTTACATTATTTTCCATATGGTTTTGGACACATGGAGGTTAGTTTTGCATGTATCTGTGTCCTCTATGCTATTTCTGACACTATCAGTACACTTTTACAGCCACTGGTGTCATTTTTTTTACATCTTGTACACGGAATTATTATGTGTAAATTACAGACACCAACACAGGGTCTGCATGACTGCCTGTCTGCTTGCTGGATCACTCTACCTGCCTCATTTGCATGCATTTCCCCTGCTCATGAGATGATTTGCATGCCATGGACACTTCCGTGTTGGCATGCTCGTGCAAGCCCCTCACCTCCATTTACTGGCTCGCACATCTGCTTACTTCCATGTAAGCACCGTGACACTATGCCTACACGGCAAATAAGTCCATATAGGCTTTATTGAATTCCTCCCAAAGTATTTCTGGATGGATATTCTTTAGAATATCAAGGACAAAGGAAAAGAGGAGTACTTATATTAATGATAGAATTGGAAAAAGATAATAATTATACCAGATTATTAGTATTAAGGGGCTACTGGCAATGGATAAGGATTACACTGGCATGTACTTATATTCCACCTAAAACTGCAATTTTGGAGCTTAAAACATTTTGGGAGAAATAATCAACTTTCTGCAGGGAATATTACTTATAGGTGGGGATTGGAATTTGATTTGCAACAACAAGGATGTATCTAGGGGTACTAGAAGGAAAATATAACAAAAGAGGGTATATTTCTGAAAAAAATATATGAAAATATTTGGTATGAAAGACAGCATCTCATAATTTGCATCCTCAAGTTACAATAACTGGGCTAGACTTGATAAAAAAAAATTATATTTCACAGGAACATGTCCATTTAATTGAGAACTCTGATACCCAGCCAATAACTATTTCAGGTCATGCACCAATAATTACTAAGATAAAATGCTGGGTAATGAAGTAAAGATGAGACAGTGGTGTTTCCCCATCTACCTGTTAAAAAGAGAGGAATTTAAGGAATGGGTTGTAGAAATTATCAGGGAGTTATTAGGAAAGATAGAAAGTAAAAGAAAGTTATCCCAGTGGTCAACAAACTATATCACCAGTTTAGATAGAAAGTACTCCAGAAGTTATAGCTAGTGAGTGGGATAAAATGAAAGTGGAATTTAAAAATAGGGTAGAAATAAAAGAAAAAGAGATCTGGTTAAGAAGTAATAAGTCTTTAGAGAGCCTGACAAAGGATAAGTATTACAAGATAAGGGGAATCTCACAGAATAAAAGGCAATGTGATATCAAAGTGCTAAACAGCAAATAAGGGAGTGTCTGGAAAACTGTTTTTTGATAATAACTCCAGAAAACAAAAACTTTTGGCACATCAGCTTAGGTAACAGAAAGTAGAAAGAGTTGTTGCCAAACTTAGGGAGCATATAACAAGAAAAATAACCAGAGATTCTGTAAAGGTATTAGAGGTATTTCTGACATTTTATGAAAAAAATGTATAAATTAGGGAAGTGAGGAAATCAAGAAAAAACATAAATGGAAATACTTATGGAAGAGTTAAATATGCCAAGGTTAGAGGTGTGTGAGGCTCAGCAATTAACAGTTAAGACAGGAGGAGATGAGAAAAAAATGGTGATGTATAATTAATCTACAGGAATGTCTCCAGGAATGGATGGTATTCTGGTGGAAGTTTGAAAGTTAAGAGGGAAGAAAGTGATAAAGATCTGGAAGGGTTTAACTGTTTTTAAAAGGAGGGGAGACAACAAAGTTCTGGAAAAAAGCTGTGGTGACTGTAATACCTAAATATGGTAAAACCCATCTGATCCAGCTTCATAAAGGCCCATTTCAGTTCTAAACTATGATTATAAAATGTTTCTTTCTATAACGGCTAAAGGAATGGCAAAGGTGTTGCCAAAATCGATATATATATATATATATATATATATATATATATATATATATATATATATATATATATATATATTATGGATTAATGTGGTTTTGTGGAGGGGAGTAAACATTTGACAACGTTAATGGAACAATGATGATCCAGAGGAAGCAGAATGTAAGATAATACTACTGTTATTGGAGGTTCTATATGCAGAGAAAATTTGACACAGAAGGCTGGGATTTTATGAGTAGGGCAATGGAAACATTTGCATTTCTTGGTAAAATTGTAAGGCTGATAAGAATGATATGAGGTATCAGAGGCAAAAATCAAAGTGGGAGGGTTCCTTTCTGATAAGTTGTGTCTGAAAAGAGAGGAATGAGGCAGTGGTGTTCTCTTTCCCCTTTGTTACTTGTGTTATATTTAAGAGTTGAGTTTTTTGTTGAGAGACTAGCTGGCATAATGGTTAAGTTCTTTACTTCCCATGATCAAGGTGAAAGGTTTGATTCTGAGCTCTGTCCAATGCCTGTTTGGAGTTTGTATGTTCTTTCTGTGTCTACATGTGTTTACACCTACCTTCCAAAAACATGCTCAGCTTTTTTATCTCAAACTCACCAAAGAATGGAGCTGTAAGTAACAGCACAGACTCAACATGGTGCCGTTACAGGGAGAAGAGTTGTATAGACTAACCACTTTGGGTAACTACTGTGGTGTACAATATCCTCAAGATAGGATAACATGGATCACAGACTGCGCCATGGCAGAGCTAGCCACTTGATGGTATAAAATACGGCTCTAAGTGATTCAGTCATGTTGATTAATGTTGCCAAATGGGCATGGGTGTTTGCCAGTGATAAGTGAGTTGAGGACCCAGCCTACTCCAACCTATAACAGAAATCCATGCTAAATGGTGGGAGGGGTGTGTGCCCACCATAAAGTCCAGCAGCCTTTGGTCAGTGCGCTACTGGCTGGCAGGTGTCCAGTTACCAGCTTGGATTAACTAGGATAGTTCTGCTGAGCAAAAGTTGGATGTAAAGCAAATCAACCTTCCAAACATGAACTAAGAATTGTTACACTCAATGTAGGTTCACTGAAAAGACAGAGTTTGTAAGTGGATGATATGATGGCGAGGAGGAGGCTGGACATCCTATGTATCCAGGAGACAAGATGGAAGGGCAGTATAGCAAAGCCACTTGGCTTGGGATCCAGAGTCTACTACTCAGGTGGAGGACATACTAGAAATGATGTGGGAATTGTGATGAGGGAGAGGCTTCAGAAGACACTGAGGAATGTCATCAGAATTAGTGACAGACTCATGGCAATTGGTCTCCTGCCGAATGAAAGGGCAGTATCCATAATCTCAGGCTATGCCCCACAGTAGGGTTGTGATAGTGAGGAAAAGAGTGCATTCAGACAGAAGTTATAAGATAAAATAGAATTGCAGGATGACTGATATCGATAATGAGTGACTTGAATGCACATATTAGGTTCATAGGTTCATAGGTAGGTACTGGGCTATCTGCCCGAAGGCATATATTAGCCCAGCCACATTGTGCAGTATTCATCTCCCCTTTGGTTAGTTCCCGAGGCCCTTAATCTAGCAGCTAGTACCCTTGGCCCTATCTAGTAGAGCTGTTGGTATGATCCCTGGTGTGAACTTTCTGTTACCCATCCACTCGTCAAGGTTCCTCTTGAAGAGTGATAGTGAGGGGCTCTGTCTTATGTAGATCGGGACCTTGTTCCATAGCAAGGGAAGTCTTTGCGAAGGGAATCTATCCCTCCAGCATGTTCTATTCATTGTTTTGCTGAGGTTTATATCCCTAGAGCATGTAGCTCGAGTAGATTTGGTTTTGCTAAGATGGAGCATGTTCAACAGTTCTGGTTTGGACTTGGCTCTGTATGTTAGACAGAGATCACCTCTGAGAAGGCGGTATGCAACAGAGAAAAGCCTTAGTTTTTTCAGTCGTGCTGCATAGGGCAACTGTTTGAGGCCAGTAATCCTCTTAGTGAGGTACCTCTGTGGTCTCTCCAGCTGCTGGAGATGCCTGGCCAGGTACATTCCATTTGGTGCATTGTACTTTATAATGGGTCTGATGAGGGAAGAGTAGAGGGTCGCCACTACATCCTTAGATCTTGATGCGAACCCTTTCGTGATCAGATGGGTCACATAGAAGGATTTTCTAACCACCTTGGCAACATGGTTATCAAAGGAAAGCTGACTATCTAGTTGGGTCCCTAGATCCCTTATTACTTCTTCAGATTTCAGGGGGTTACCTCCTATGTGGTAGTTCACGGGTACTCTGTTTTTTTCCAAAGGGGATTACTACACATTTTTTAGCATTTAGCTTGAGACCATGGCTTTGACACCATGCATCAGTCTCATTAAGGCCCTACTGGAGGATATCCATGTCAGCTGGAGACTCTATTATAGCACCCAGTTTGCAGTCATCTGCAAACTTGATCAGCCACAGCCCTTCAGTGCTTGCCTGTACTTCTGAGAAGTATATGCCAAACAGGAGGGGCCCCAGGACAGAGCCCTGAGGCACACTGCTCATTACTGGTCTGGATTCGGACATAGATCCCGCTACTCTTACTTTGTGAGATCTGTCTGAGAGCCAGTTTCTGATCCATCTTGTGACGTAAGGGTTTATGCCCAGGTTGGTGAGTTTATCAATAATACCCGAATGGGGAATGGTGTCAAATGCTTTAGCATGGTCAAGGTAAGCCGTGTGTACCTCATTTCCCTTATCTATAGCCTGAGTAACTGTCTCAAAGAAGTCCACCAGGTTCAGGAGGCATGATCTACCCTTGACAAAGCTGAACTGTGTGGGGTCAAGTGTTTGGAGGTTCCCAATCTCTCCATTTATGAGTTCCATAATGATTTGCTCCATCGCCTTACAGATCAGACTGGTCAGGCTTATTGGTCGGTAGTTCCCAGGGTCGGTTGTGGGCCCACCCTTGTGCAGTGGAACCACCATTGCTGTGCGCCATTCTATGGGCACATATCCTGTCGAGAGGCTGAGACTGAACAGGGTATTCAGATGCGGGGTTAATTAATTTTGGAGCTTGCGTATGACACAGCCCGGGACACCATCTGGTCCCATGGAGGCAGTGTTTTAGCTTTAGATAGAGCTTTATTAACCAACGTATCAGTAATAATTGGAGTTACACAATCCCCTGGAATAGTAATAGGCCCTGCAGGTGGTGGTGGTGGGGATTTGCACTGAACCTGTCAGCCAAGATGTTGGCAATGTCAGTGGGGCCAGTGTATTTTGTTCCATTTTGTACTAGCTCAGAACAGACCTGAGCATTGCCATTTAGGTTTTTGATGTAACCATAGAAGGCCTTATGGTTATCCTTGGCATCCTTGGCAACTTTCTTTTCGAAATTGGCTTTAGTTGACTTGATGAGGGCCCTCAATTTCTTACTAATGCTGATCAGGGATGATTTTTCTACTTGAGATTTGGCCTTTTTTTGTATAAGTCTCCTCCTTTTATTGTATAGTTTGCTGATGTCCGGGGTCCACCAGACTGGTTTCTTCTTGCTTGAGGAAGGAGTCTTGGTTTTATTTGGGATAGCATGGTCCATGCAATCCTGAAGATGTATATAAAGTGCCTTGGTGTAGGATTCTGCATCCTGGATATCATTATCCTTCTGCAAGGGAATAGTGAATCTTTCCACTTCTGATGCAAGTAGTTTGAAGTTTGCTTTGGAAAGGTTTTTTACGATGGTTTATTTGACTGGGGGAGGTGGAGGGGTGAGGATGTCAAGGGTTATCAGTTTGTGGTCTGATCTGACCTGAGAGGGAGTGATAACAGGTGTGGTACAATGGGCGCCCATATTTGTGATGACTAAATCCAATATGTTGTCCCCTCTAGTGGGAGAACATACCAGTTGTTCAAGGGCATTTGAATTTATAAATTCTATGAACAGCTGGGCATAGGAGTTAGAACTTTGGTAGTTCACTCAGTCTATACCAGGGTAGTTGAAATCACCCAAAATTATGGTGTTGGGTAGGACCTTTATATTTTCCAATGCCTCAAGGAATGCTGAGTGAGCATCTTGGGACATGGTGGGCGATCTTTAACAGGCTATGACTTAAAATGTGGTTTTGCCTGCTGATAGTTGCACATGGATGATCTCTGGGGCATCATGCTGCGCCACTAACCTGGAGATGTGGGTATCCTTGATGAATATGGATACACCTCTGCCCTTTGTACTGTGATCCGGTAACTGAGGCCGGAAGGTATGATATGAATTGTGACCTGGTAGTGCTGGGGTGCTCTCTGGAGCCTTGAACAAGGTTTCCGTCACTGCACAAACATCGATTTTCTCCATACTGAGGAGTGCCTTGAGTGCATGCATTTTGAGGTTGAGACTTCTGGCGTTGAGTAGCATTACCCTTAGTTTTTGGTTACCTGTGCTGGTTACAGTGGTTGGTTTGTCCTTTGAGCCTTGCCTAAAAAAGGCACTATGGGGATGGCAAGAGCCTTGGCCAGTATTTGAAAGCCTAGGGGTGACAGGTGCAAACCATCTCTGGCAAAACAGCGAGGCTTGTCTATCATGTCATCCCAGGCAGACAGACACTGGATCCCCTTAGAATGACACCAGAAGCTTAGCCAATTGTTGAAATTGATCATTTTGTCTTTGTATTGTGGTTTCATTCTAGGTGAAGGTAGTATACTACTCAAGGTCAGGGTCATACCAGCTTGGGCTACATGATCAGAGAGCTCCTCAATGTCTCTTTTCATGTAGTCCAGGGAGGTACGTCTTAGATCATTCACACCAACATGTACAATGACAGCATCATACTGGAGTGACCTAAGTGCCTGTGTTATGTGGCGGATCCGAGCACCTGGCAGGCAGCTGACAGTAACCTTCTCCTTGTTCAGCCTGGTGAGTGGAAGATCTGTGTGCATTACTATAGAGTCTCCTATTACTAGCGTGTTGGGTATGGTGTTTTGCCTTAGGGGCTGTCGTGAGGCACACTGCTGAGGTGAATTGTGTTTTCTGGCTTGTGTTTGGAGGTGCAGGTTGCTTGCTTGTCTGCTTTGGAGGGCCCTGTTTCTTTTTCATATTGGTACCTAGTGCCTCCGAATATGTTTCTGTGTATTTATGTGTATGTTTTGCCTGTGCTTGTTTTGTAGATCCATGTGTGACTGGTGGTGTGATGCTAGTGTGTCTCTTCTCCTCTTGACTGTCTGTTACAGTCATGGGTTGAGAGCACTTAGCCTCCAGTCCGGCTGTGTATTTGCATCTCTCACAAGTGTTTGTGTCTAGAGGTAAGAGGAGAGGGTTGTCTGTATACATGAGGCAGTTGTGACATTGCCTCAGGATGCCCAATTCCACCAGATGAACTGGAGAGTACACCTGAAGCTGACCTCTGGACATGCTTGGAAAAGTAAATTTCACTTGTCTTGCGGACAATTGGGGGTCTTATGATGTATTATAATAGTGCTGTCTAGGAGATTTGGAAAATAATAGTGCTGTCTTGGAGATTTGGACAAGTGCTGATTTGGGTTATGCAAGTGCTGCAATAAGAGCAGTTGATCTGAAGCACTTGAGTTGAGGCTTGCCTAGTTCTAAGGGAAAATTTGCAGCTCAGACTTTGTGGAGCCAGGAATAGTATACCCCAGCTAACCGGTGCTGCCCGACGCTGCTCTGTGCGCAAGACCGCACAAAAAGAGAGTTGCAGGATTTTAAGAGAGAGAGATCAAGGAGTTTGGAATTGACCCAAAATGGCCAATAAAACTACCGTTTCTAGGCAGTAACCATTCCTATAGTGACAGGCAGGCTGCTCAGTGTTAACCACTGCCACTGGTGAACACAGAGACTTCCCTTTAGCCCAAGTAAGCACTGGCCTCCAAGAAACTTACAAACAGTTCAGAACAGCAACTTTGTAACTGAACTTTTATTTTAAATTACAGAAAGTGGGAAAATAGCAAGATTTTTTTGTTTTTGTTTAAGGATAGCAGAGACACCCAAGTAGCAAACTAGTCAGAACAGTGCAATAAATGACCCCAACACGTGTGTGCTAGGTCAGAGGCAGGTAAAATGCAATTTTAAGAAAAAACGATTTTAAATTAAGTGCAACACAAAAAAATGCAATAAACAGGCTCTAGGTATGTTCTAAATACTGTTGAGACACTTTGAAAAGGATATGAGGACTGCCTGGATCCACATAGGTAGTGCAACGGGAATAATAAAGGAGGGGCCATTCTACACTTTCATCTGGGAAATGGCTTGATAGTAGCCAATACATTCTTCAGAAAGAGAGAGACATTCACATGATCACATTCAAGAGTGGCCAACATATAGCTCAGGTAGACTTCCTCCTAGTAAGGAAAGGGCAATGGGGTAGAATCAGCGATTGCAAAGTCATTCCCAGTGAAACAGTCAGCCCACAACATAAACCACTGTTTGCCACAATCAGCTGCAAACAGTGATCAGAGAAGTCACTAAGGTCAACAGAGACTTGGTTGAAGACCTGGAAGTTAACTGGAGAGAAAGTACAACAGTTCAAGTATTACTCAGGGCTCCAGCACCTCAAGAAGAAGAGGAAATAGGTGGAGTTGAAGAAGAATGACAACGCCTTAAAACAGCATGTGTGAGGACTACCAAGCAGATATGTGGCCAACCAGGTATGGAAATAAGGTACATAAGGAAAGCTGGTGGTGGAATGTTGAAGTCCAGGAAGTCATTAAAAGAAAGATGGAGTGCAGGAAAAAGTAGGAGATAGAAAAGATGGACAAGGCTAGGAAGTTGTACTGGTTTGCTAACAAAGAGGCTAAGAAGTTGTTGTAATAGCAAAGAACAAGCCAGAGGCACTCTGTCAGCTTCTGGAAAGTGGATGGCACAAATAAACTCTATTAGGATGCAAGGCAAAGACAGAATGATAAAGAAGAAGCCAGCAGCGAACTGTTTACCAGTCAACAGAACATCAAAGGCAAATAGAAGGAGTACTTCCAGCAGCTTCTGAATGAAGAAAACCCCACAAAAGGTGTATTGTCCCTAAGACAGCCTACAATGAAATAACAGCCCACTTTAAAAGAACTAAGAACAGCACTAAGGAAAATGAAGTCAGAGAAATCAGCAGGCTCAGATAAGGTCACAGCTAATATGATAAAGATATTGGGTGAGATAAGGGAAAAATAGCTCCTGAAGGTACTCAAAGAAGTGTGGAGAGAAAGACATATCCCAGATGACTAGAGAATAAGCATACTAGTACCAGTGTTCAAGAACTAAGGGGGCATTCACAACTCTGGGCAGTACAGAGGTATCAAACTCCTGTCATACTGCATGAAAGTACTGGAGAGGGTGATTGATAAATGAATACAAAGAGTAATAGAAAGTAAGATGGGGGATGAGTAGTTTGGATTCAGATCAGTTTGCAGCACAACTTACCTGATGTTTGCAGTGAGATAGATAGTTGAGAAGAGGCTAGAGATGAGGAAATAGTCCAGCTGGGCATTCCTACACTTGGAGAAAGCATATGACAAGGTCCCAAGAAAGCTAATTTTGGTCCTTTGGTGGTAAGAAGTCCTAAAACACTGGCAGAATTAGTGCAAACTATGTACAAGGACCCAGTGACTCAAGTACAAACAGTGCTCAGTCTAGCAGATGGGTTCCCAGTGGGAGTGGTTGTGCATCAGGTTTAACATTGAGCCCACTGCTGTTCCTACTGGTGATGCACTACATTAGCAAAGTTGCTGCAAGCAGACGAAGTGGCATTACAAGCAGACTCTGAAAAAGAAAAGTTACAAAGACATACATCTGGAGCATTTCTCCCCAGGCCACTGCTAAAAATTGGCTCATTCCAAGTCGGACTTTCCTGGTTAACAAATGTTAAAATAAAATAAAAATAAAATAAAATAAAGAACTTCAGCAAAGGATAGGAGAATGGAATGTAAAACTGAAGGCACATGGGATGAAACTGAATACAGATAAGACAGTTGTAATGGCAGCAAATGGGGAAATCAGAAGAAGCTAACAACTGAGAATCAAGGGAAAATACTGGAACAGGTTAACAGCTTTTAAGTATCTGAAAGCGGAGGTCAAAGCTAGAGTCAGAGGGGTGGCAACCAACTGGGATAGAGAGCCAGATGTAGTATATGACAGAAAAATGCCAAAGAAGTGGAAAAGTAAGGTGTGCAAAATAGTGGTGCAACCGGTACTACTGTATGGTACAGAAACTTGGGCAGCTGAAGAAGCTAGAGATGATGGAGATAAAGTGCCTGAGATGAGTGGTAGGATGTACACTGTATGGAACAGAAATCTGGCCATATTTTTATAAACCAGAGAAGTTGTGGACAGCAATTCATAATGGGTTGAAGGATTTTATTTGGGAAGGGAAGTGGGCAAGAGTCAAGTGGGCAACTGACCAAGTTATTTTCTGTTTTTTTATATATATATATATATATATATATATATATATATATATATATATATATATATATACATACACTTGTTTTTCTCTAGCAACTATTGTCTGTGCTACATAATGTTTTAAGTAATGTATTTTTGGAGCTTTTCTCCTCAAGTCTCTGCTGAAAAATGGCTTCGTCCAGTCAGATTGACCCAGTTAACTAAATGTCAAATAAATAAATAAATTAAGTTTTTCCTCTCAACAGAACAAGGAGGTTTAGCATTACCTCATTTGATGGGATACTTTAGTGGTACACAGTTCATAAGTTCATAAGTTCATAAGTTCTTATACATAGCACAAGCAGAAAGCTATAATTTAAAGTGGAAAAGGACGATGATGAAGCAGGGGGTAATTCAAGAAATAAGGAAATAATGGGATTTGGCTGCAGATCCTTAAGGATAATAACAACTGTCATGTAGAATATTATATCTGTGAAGTAGCAGAATGTATACTATGAACTAAGCCATCACAGCAATGGAGAAAGGAGATTCTGCAGATAGGGATGACTGCAATTAGAGGTACAGAGAACAGACAAGAGGGGGCCGGAATTTGCTAGCTAGCAAAGGAACCAAAGTATTGGGAACAAATAATTAGAGAAGGAAATGTAATAAGGGAAGAGGCCTAGAAGACCTTTGGATTGCAGGCTAGTGATTTCCTTCCCTATCAGGGATTGATATCAGAGTGCATAAAAAGAGAAAGGACTGGGAAATCCTAAGTGAAAGACCTGTACTGGCTGAGTGTTTAATCTGAATCTATGACAGATGCTGGTTTTAAAAAAGGGATAATTAGTAGAGCATACAAAATATTGTACAATAACTATAGGCATCAAACGGAAAAGGTCAGAAAAGATTGGGAAGAGAAATTAGGTATCCAATTCACAAAGAAACAGTGGGAGGACATATGTATGGCTCCTAAATATGCAACAAAGTCTAGAATATTTAGAATTTTTCCCTGAAAGTGTTTGCATAGATACTTTTATACCCCAAGCAGACTCCAAAGAATGTTTCCTCAGGCAGATGGCAAATTTTGGAGGTATGATGGGGAGAAAAGAGGTAACTGTGCTATGAGTTGAATAGTCCCTGCAGAGTACTCTGTCAGGAATAATGGGTGAGCAAATGAGAGTAACTAAAGAAGTTATTATTTTTTTAGCTGGTATACAGGATCTGAATTGCCTAAACATAGTAAGGCCTTGTTATGTTTAATTCTGGTAGCTGCCAAGAAAGCAATCAGTAGAAAACGCAAATCAAAATTTAAACCAATTACACTTGAAGTATGAAATATTGTAACAGAGATAAAAGAATAGGAAGTGGGATCTTCAGAAAATGGTAGCAGTAACTTAAACAGCAAAAATGGAAATTGTGGGAAAAATACATGCAGAAAAATGCTTTTGAGGAGGAATGAGGTTTAAGAGAATGCAGGAATTGAATAATTTATGTAATATTGCACAGATTATAGGTTGTATAACAATATATGTCATGTATAATGTTTGAACCTGTTAATATGGTTTGATTATTTTTATATAAATATGTTTGCCTATGTCAAAAGTGATAATTCAATAAAGGTATTTAACAATTAAAAAAAAAAAAAGATCAGGGATGTGTACTTGGCTTCAATAAGCCAGTAATGGCATCTGCCATTGTCCAGGCTAAACGCACAAGCGCACATGGACAGGAAGCATTGCAAGATCGGCAGTTATGCAGAAGGGCACATTAGCCACCAAGAGAGGGGGTAAGGCTGATTAGAACTACCCCTTGTTCAGAACTCATTGTAAGCACTAAATAAGCTACAAATTACTACTGCACTCAGCTTTCCTCACTTGTCTAGCAGAAAACAGTTTTTAGTACTTAATAAATAAGCACCTATCCAGGCATGTCTAAGGGTCAGCTCTCAGTGTTTTCTCCTGTCTACCTGATGAATCTGGGCATCTTGGGACAATGCAGCAATTGCCTCATGTACACAGACAACCCTCTCCTCCTACCACCCAACACTACAACCTGTGAGAGATGCACTTATATAGCCAAACTGGAAGTAAAGCTCTCTTCTCCCAAGACTGGACTAGACAGTCAAGAGGAGAAGGTAAACACTTGCACCACACTACACTCATCACATAGTCCCTCAAAACCTACACCACCAAAACACATGCACAGCAACACAAAACACACACCTACATTCACGGAGGCTCTCAATAAAAATCTGCTAAAGCAACAGAGACCTCCAAAGCAGAAATGCATGCAACCTCCACCCCCCAACACAACCAAAATGACACATATCCCACAAACTCAGTGTGTCGCTCAACCACAATCCATAAGGCATAACAATGTACCCAACACTCTAGTCATAGGTGACTCTGTAGTCAGGCACACTAATGTTCCAGTCACCAGGCTAAACAAGGAGAAAGTTATTGTCAGCTGCCTGTCGGGTGCCAGTATCCGCCATATAATGCACGCACTCAGGTCACTCCACAACAAGTATAAATATGACTCTGTCATTGTCCATGTTGGTGTGAATGACCTGCGAAGTACTTCCCTGGACTACATGAAAAGAGACATGGAGGAGCTCTCCGATCTTGTAACCCAGGGAGGCATGACCCTAGCCCTGAGTAGCATCCTGCCATCACCCAGAATGATACTACAGTACAAGGACAAAATGACTGACTTCAACAATTGGCTAAGCTTCTGGAGTCATTCTAAGGGGATCTAGTATCCGTCTGCCTGGGATGACATGATCGACAGACCACGATGCTTTGCCAGAGATGGCCTGCACCTGTTGCCCTTGGGATTCCGGATACTGGCTAAGGCTCTTGCCACCCCATAGTGCCTTTTTTAGGCAAGGTTCAAATGTCAAATTCACCACCATAACAGGTACAAGCAAGCAAAATTTGAGGGTAATGCTACTCAATGCTAGAAGTCTAAACCTCAAAATGCATTCACTCGTGGCACTCCTTAAAATGGAGAACATCAACATCTGTGCAGTGACAGAGACCTGGTTCAAGGCTCCAGAGAGCACCCCTGAATTACCAGGCTATAATTCATACCACACCTTTCGGCCACCTAACCTGGACCGAAACACTAAAGATGGAGGCGTGTCCATATTCATTAAGGATATCCATGCCTCCAGGCTAGTTGCTCAGCATAATGCATCCGAGATTATCCAAGTGCAACTAAATCTGGGCAAGACCGCATTCCAAATTGTAACTTGCTACAGATCCCCCACCATGCCCCAGGATTCCCACTCCTCATTTCTTGATACATTGGAAAATATTAGGGTACAACCCAACACCCTAATAATGGGTGATTTCAACTACCCCACCATTAACTGGGAAAACTACTCATGTACCAACTCTTTTGCTCAACGTTTTCTAGAATTCATAAATTCCAACGCCTTGAATCAACTTATCCACACTCGCACCAGGGGCAGCAATATCCCAGACCTGGTCATTACCAACATGGGTGACTGGTGTTCTACACCAAAGGTGAATTCCTCGTTGGTCAGATCTGACCACAAGCTAATCAGCTTAGACATCCACATCCCGCCACCACCCCCCATTAGGGAAACTACCGTAAAAAATTTCTCCAAAGCCAACTTTACGCTTCTTAAGACAGAAATAGCAAACTTCACAACACCCATGCAGATGGACAATAGAGGTATGACTCCTGAATCCTACACAAATGTACTTTATAAGCACTTACACGAGTGCATGGATCGTGCTATCCCTAACAGAACCAAGATGCTATCCTACAAAAAAAGGAAGCCAATCTGGTGGTCCCCTGCCATAAACAAACTCTGCAACAGAAGAAAGAAACTGTTGCAAAAAAGAGTAAAATCCCATGACAGGAAGAACTCCCTGGTGAGCCTCAGTAAGAAGCTGAGATCCCTAGACTTCATCAGAATCTGATGAAGTCTCGCGATACGAGATGAACGCGTGCTCAATCTGGTTGTTTTATGTGGAAATAAAGAGCTTTGGTTTTACTTTGGAAGAGTTCGCCTTTCTATAGTATTGTGGTGTTGGAGGACAACCTTTATTGTGCCAAACAGTGGATTTTATTTTTGTGTTTTGGTGCTACGTGTTCGTGTGGCTTGTGGTTACAAGCTGAGATCCCTCATAAAATCATCCAAAGGTAGTTATGAAAACTAAATCGCCACTGATTCTAAAGACAAACACAAAGCATTCTATAGCTATGTCAAGAATCTCAATGGCAACACTCAGATCTGCTCTGAGTTACAGCACAATGGTACTAAATATACAGAACCAACTGATATTGCCAACATCCTGGCAGATAGGTTCAGTGCTTACTTTACCCCCCCCCCATCCCCTATAGGGTCCATCTCTGTACCAGAAGAATGCAAAGTTCCTGTAATCACGGCTGCACAGGTAAAAACCACACTCTCCAAAGCCAAGAACACAGCATCCATAGGACCTGACAACATCCCAGGCTGCGTTCTCCATGAACTACAGAATGAACTGGCACCCCCACCTAAGCACCATGTTCAATCATAGCCTCACCTCAGGCTTTGTGCCTACTGAATGGCACACAGCAATGGTATTCCCACTCCACAAAGGAGGAGCCACCACGAACCCCAGGAGCTAGCTCCCCATTAGCCTAATGAGCCTGGTCTGCAAAGCCATGGAACATATAATGGAACTTATAAACAAAGACATTGGTAATCTCCAAACTCTGGACCCCACCCAGTTCGGGTTTGTAAAAGACAGATCATGTCGCCTAAACCTGATTGACTTCTTTGAAGCAGTCACCAAAGCCGTAGACGAGGGTAAGGTGGTTCACACATCCTATCTAGATCTCGCCAAGGCTTTTGACACCATCCCCCACTCTAGAATTATAGATAAACTCACTAAACTAGGTATAAACCCCTATGTCACAAGATGAGTTGACAACTGGCTCACTGACAGAACCCACACTGTGAAAGTAGCAGACTCCAAATCCGACTTCAGACCAGTGACAAGTGGAGTACCACAGGGTTCAGTCCTGGGTCCTCTCCTGTTTGGTATCTACTTTTCTGAAGTACAGGCTAACACAGAAGGTCTTTGGCTAATGAAGTTCGCAGATGACTGCAAACTAGGAGCCATAATTGAATTTACTAACTATGTGGACATCCTACAAAAGGGCCTCACTCAGACGGATGCCTGGTGTCAAAGCCATGGCCTCAAGCTCAATCCCAAAAAGTGCACTGTCATCCCCTTTGGTAAAAACTCTGTACCCATAAGCTGCCACATAGGTGGTAGTCTACTTAACACCAAAAGTGTGATAAGTGACCTTGGGGCAAGGGTGAACAGTAGTCCCTCCTTTGATAATCACATCGCCACAGTAGTCAAGAAATCCTTCTACGTGGCACATCTCATCACAAAAGGTTTCTCATCCAGAAAAAAGAGGTCATTGCTCCCCTCTACTCGTCACTCATTAGACCCATTATAGAGTACAATGCCCCTTTCGGTATGTAACTCACAAGACATCTACAACAACTGGAAAGGCCACAAAAATACCTCACAAAGAGGATTACTGGCATCAAACAGATGCTCTCTGCAGAACGTCTCAAAAAACTCCAGCTTTACTCCGTCACATATCGCCTACTCAGAGGCAATCTCTGCCTAACATACAAAGCTATGTCAATCCCAGAGCTGTTGGACATGCTCCAATTAAAGAAATCCCAATCACTCCAAGCTACATGCTATAGGGACCTAAACCTTTTCACCACAATAAACAGAACATGCTGGAGGGATAGATTCCTGTCCCAGAGACTTCCCATACTCTGGAACAAACTACCTATCTATATCAAACAAAGCTCCTCATTAGCGCTCTTCAAAAAAAATCTTGATGATTGGATGGGAAATAGGAAATTCACCCCGGGGATCACCTCTGTGGATCTGCTTGACAAGGGCACAGGAAAAGAATTTTCTTGGGTGGCGAAAGTCAGGGTACCTTTTTGGCTCGGCTTGTATAGACCCTAGAGCCGATAGCGTAGTACCTACCTATGAACCTATAGCCCTGCTTTGAAGACTTATGTGGCTATGGGTGTGCAGGCATCATGTAGTTCTCTGGCTATGTGCTACACAGTTAAAGTTCTTATACATAGCATATACATACAATATGCTGACAATGCTTCCCTAATCTGCTCTGCCCCCTCTATCAAGGAACTGCAAGAAAAAACTCAGGCAGCTCTCCACAGTATTGAAAACTACTTAACAGCCCATCAACTTATACTTAACCCCAATAAAACCAAGCTTATGGTCTTCTATAATACCTCAACAACAACCAACCAACCACCTATCTCTATTTCCTCCTCCAATGGCACAAAAATAGAACCCGTTGAACATACAAAACTTCTTGGTGTCACAACTGATAGAGAATTTAAGTTTGACAAACACCTTGCATTAACAATTAAAAAGGGTATATAATTGCTAGAACCACCTTGTGTTATGACTGAGAGTGCTTCTCAAAACAATCTGAAAATATAGAGCTGATAAGTGTATTTTTTAGCACTTTAACTGTTCAGAGTTCTGCACTGTCTTAATTTTTGCATGACTGAATTATTTATATATTTGCTGGCAGTGTTTTTGATCTGTGCTGAAGCTGATTTTCTCCCACCCTCCACCCTTTTCCTATTTTGTTCTTAAAGTTGGTAAAACTGGTCTAACAGCTTTTGTGTTATCTGATTGTCTTAAGGTTTGCTGGTATAAAACTAGTCCCTGTTTGTAATTCCCTGCATATCATTGCTAGAATCTCCTTGTGTTCTGACCGAGAGCGCTTCTCAAATAATCTGGAAATATAGATCTGGTAAGTATATTTTTTAGCACTTTAACTGTTCAGAGTTCTGCACTGTCTTAATTTTTGCTTGACTGAATTAATTATATATTTGCTGGCATTGCTTTTGATCTGTGCTGAAACTGTTTTTCTTCCACCCCACCCCCACCCTATTCCTGTTCTGTTCTTACAGTTGGTGGCTTTTGCCTACTGTAAATTTGATCTGGGACTCTCCCCCCAGTCCCATCTCTTTAGCTCATTCTACCTAATACAGAGATCATTTGGCAAGGCCAAACCCCTTAGTCCTTTAACCTTGAATTATCTTCTGTTCCTGTTCTCTCCCTTTTTACTTAAAAAAAGACACTTTATTCAGCTGATTATATTTTTCTAATTTGTGTTTCTCCCTACTACTCTGTTACTTCATCTTGCTTTGCTTTTTTCTGCTACTTGCTGCCTGTTCTCTAAAGTTTTTAACTGCATTTCTTCTGTTGCATTTATTACTGCTTGTTTATAGTCTGTCTTAATCATTAAGTGTTATTCTAAGCTCTTAGTTTCGGTTTAAGCACTTGGGCTTTAGGCCCACCCCTTAGCTCTCCCTGGCCTTTCTCCCTCAGATTCTGACAAATATGGATGGAGAATTCCCTACAGTTTCTCCTGGAAGTCTGGTTGATATGGGCATCCTGAGACAGTGTAGCAACTGCCTCATGTACATGGACAACCATCTACTACTACCACCTAGGAACACAAGCTGTGCGAGATGCAATTACATTAGGAACCTAGAGTCCAAGCTCTCTCCCCCCTCAAGCCAGTATATCTGGCACTGAAAAGGTTGTCAGTACAATCACTACACCTCAAACACCACCCACACCTACACAATACACACCTACGTATGCGGAGGTCCTCCACATAAACATTCCCAAACAAAGGAGACCTCCGAAGCAAAAACACATGTAATCTTCACAGCCCTCCACACCACATACCACGCATACACAAACCTGTGCCTCACAACCACTAAGGATTCACCAGATACCCAATATATTAGTCATAGGAGACTCCATTGTGAGACACATAGATGTGCCTCTCACCAGGCTGGATAAGGAGAAAGTCACGGTTAGTTGACTGTCAGGTGCCAGAATCCTCCATATCGCACACACACTCAAGTCTCTCGACAACAGGTATTGTTATGACTCTGTCATAGTCCATGTTGGCATGAATGACTTGAGACATAGCTCTCTGGACTATATGAAGAGAGACATGATTGAGCTCGCTGATTATGTGTCCCAGGCAGGTATGTCCCTAGCCATAAGCAGCATTCTGCCATCACCCAGAATGATTGATGCCCCAATACAAACAGAAAATTAATGACTTTAACAATTAGCTTAGTTTCTGATGTCACTCCAGGGGGATCCAGTACCTGACAGCCTGGGAAGATATGATCGACAGACCACGATGTTTTGCCAAAGATGGCTTGCATCTATCTCACCTGGGCTTCAGGCTTCTGGCAAAGGCTCTTGCCTCCCCTATAGTGCCTTTTTTAGGAAAAGTGATGAGGTTAAAATTACCAACATAAAAATTTCAACAAAACACAAATTAAAGGTCATGCTACTAAATGCTAGGAGCCTAAACCTGAAACTGCACTCATTGCAAGCATTCCTAACCCTGGAAAATGCTGACATCTGTGCAGTCACAGAAACCTGCTTCAAAGCTGCAGAGAGCACCCCAGCCTTACCTGGTTACTTATCCTATCATATATGCAGACCCCAAACTGTAGGCAGTAAAGCCAAAGGAGATGGAGTTTCAATATACATTAAAGACATACACAGCCCCAGGCTGGTCAAACAGTATGATGCACAGGAGACACTCCAGGTGCAGCTAACCATTGGCAAGACCCCTATTCAAATCATAGCTGGCTACCAGCCCCCATATTTGACTCAAGATGCCCAATCTGCCTATTTGGACCTGTTTGAATCTATCAAGATTCAACCCTTTACCTGTATCCTGGATGACTTTAACTTCCCAAACAGACTGGAAGAACTACTCATGCCAGAACACAAATGCCCAAGTTTCCTTGATTTTGTCAATGCAAATGCCTTGGAACAGCTAGTCAATACCCCCACAAGGGGTAATCATATCTTGGACTTAGTATTAACCAACATGAGTAACCACTGCAGCATCCCTATAGTATCATACCAACATGAGTAACCAGTGCAGCATCCCTGTAGTATCATCCTCCCTGGTAAGATCCGACCACAAAGCGGTCACTTTCGAAGTCTAGCTAGGATCAGATATAAAAACATCTCCAAAGCTGATTACAACCTCCTGAGGGATGGTATAAACAGCTTCACAGCCCCCTCCCCCTCTGTAGGAACTGGCACCAATATACCAATATCCAAACTGCACCAAAGCACTATATGAGCATTTATATAGATGCATGGAATCAGGAATACCTGACAGGACTAAATCATCCTCTGCAAGGAAGAGTAAACCTGTCTGGTGTACATCTGGAATAAATAAACTCTATAACAAAAGGAAAAAAAATTGCTGTCAAAGACCAAGAAGGAGCAGGTGCCCAATTGGAAGCAATGTCTCCTTAACCTGAACAAGCAAATAATAGCACTGGTGAAATCCTCCAAAGCAAATTTCGAGTCCAAATTGGCCACATCTAATAGAGACAATCATAAGGCCTTCTTCACATATGTCCACAACCTCAAAGAAAGCACACAGATCTGTTCAGAACTTGTGGTCAAGGACACCACATATACAAATGCTGTAGATATGGCAAACTTGCTGGCTGACAGATTCAGTGAAAACTTTACCCATCTGTCCCCCATCAGTAAATCAGGACATCCCCAGTACTTGTTCCCTTCACCTTATATGTAGGGAACAGGTCATCACTGCTCTCTCAAAGGCAGAAAATACAGCCTCCATGGGACTCGATAACATCCCAGGCTGCATCCTACGTGAACTCAGGCAGTAACATGCAGCACCATTAGCTACCCTATTCAACCAAAGCCTGAGTACTGGCTTCATCCCAGATTAGTGGAGAACAGCCACTATCATCCCTTTACACAAAGGTGGAGCATCCACTGATCCAGGAAATTATAGACCCATCAGCCTAACTAGCCTGATCTGCAAGCCATGGAATGGATTATCATGGACCTCATTAAGAAAGACATTTGCAACCTCCAGGCACTTGATCCTACACAGTTTGGCTTCATCAAGGGGAGGTCATGTCTGCTAAATTTGGTCAACTTCTTTAAGACAGTCACCAAAGCCATGGATGAGGGGAAGGCTGTGCACACCGCCTACCTTCACCTGGCCAAAGCCTTTGACACTATTCCCCACTTGGGGATAATAGATAAACTCTCTCAACTAGGCATCAATCCATATGTTACCAGATGAGTAGCAAACTGGCTCACTGATAGAACCCACTTAGTCAAAATAGGGGAAGCCACCTCAAACAGTAGACCCATAACAAGCAGCGTACCACAGGGTTTGGTCTTGGGGCCACTGTTATTTGGGATATACTTTTCTGAGGTGCAGGCCAAAACCAGTGGGCTATAGCTGACCAAGTTTGTAGATGACTGCAAGCTGGGTGCTGTCATCAATTCCCCTAGTGATGTGGACATCCTCCAAAAGGATCTCAACCAAACAAATGACTGGTGCCAGAAACATAGCCTCAAGCTGAACACACAAAAATGCATCATCATTCCCTTTGGGGAGAGTGACGTCCCCACAAATTATCACATTAATAACAATGTCCTAAGCACTCACTCAGTCGTGAGGGATATGGGCACCCAGGTTTATAGCAACCTGACTTTTGACCACCATGTTACTTCTGTGGTATGGTAAGCCTTCTACATGGCCCACCTCATAATTAAGGGTATCTCATCCAGGAACAAGGAGGACATAACATCCCTATATTCTTCCTTTATAAAGCCCATTATTGAGTACAACGTACCTTTCAGCATGTACCTCACAAAGCACATGCAGCAGCTGGAAAGACCACAGAGGTTCCTCAACAGGAGAATCCAGGGCCTCAAGCATCTACCATACACAGATAGGCTAAAAGCCCTATCCCTCTATTCAGCTTCATACAGACTCAGAGGTGACCTCTGTCTGGCATACAGGGTGATCAGTGACATCAACAGGACATGTTGACGGGACAGATTTGTGTCCCAGAGAGTCCCTCATCTATGGAATAGCCTCCCTCTCCACATTAAGCAGAGTACCTCTTTACCTTTTTTTAAGTGCAACCTGGATAACTGGATAAGAAACGAAAAATATACCCCTGGGATTACACCCGTGTCCCTGCTGGACAGGGGCATTAGATGCTGATTTGTCTAAACATGGGATAAACTTTTGGCTAGGCTTATAAGGGCCTCACTGCCAATAGCCTAGTAACCTCCTATGATCCTATGAAGGTTCATGTCAAACTGGGTTTTTTCTATAGGGCTAAATCATATCATACCGACTATGCCGGACTCTTAACAGCCAGAGCCCATCTCTTATCTTCCATGCTTTACTGTTTATAAATATTTACCAATCTTCACAAATCTGAACTGAATAGCCTTGAATCTTTCTAGAACAAAATACCCAAATTTGCCACTAATCAGTCTCAAAAATCTCACCATTGCACTGCCTTTCTCCAGTTGAACTGGTTAGAGCTCCCTCGTCTGCTTACTACTTACTAACTGCCCATACAGCCTTATACAAACCTGACAACTGCCCAGCTCTATCTGACCTTGTCCAACCCTACACTAACCTAAAATCTCTTGGGGCTGCTGATAAAGTGTTGTTGAAGGTAAACAAAACCCAAAACTCTCACGGCATCTCCTTATACTCACATATCATTGCCAAACACTGGAATTCTCTACCTCATCATATTCTGTCCATCAATGATGCACATTCATTTAAACAGTCCCTAAAGGAATATTTCACCAAAAATAGGCTTTGCTCATGTTCTCCACCAGGCTAACTAATTTAACCCCTTACTAACTTCCTTCTCTGCACCACCCATTGTCAATATTTCTTTGCAATTGAGCCTTCTTAGCTTCAGTTTGTGATATATTTATCCTGAAAAAAAAAACAAATATATATTTTTGTTTTAACTGTATGCATGGTATAAGCTTATTGTACTACCATTGTTATATGCTTTTAGATACAATGTCAAGGAACTTGCATTTGAATTCCTATTAATTGTCATATGTACAAATGTATAATTATGTAATCTTTCTCGGAGCTTTTCTCCCCAGGTCTCCGCTGAAAACGGGCTTCTGGCCCAGTCAGACACCATCCAGTTATCAAATGTAAATAAATAAATATGTGAGAGTCTGCATTAAATGTGGGAGGCCTCAGCCTGAGAAAGATACATTACCTCAGGATGCTGGGAATAAGGCATTTCCTATCTCTGTAGGATGACCAAAGATTTGAGGCATGGAAGGGTAAAAATTGTCTTGTAGCCTGCCTGGGTGACATCTCTCTCTTTTCAGCTCTTACCCCATGTAAATTTGAGAGACCCTCAATGTTGAATTTGCAGTCTGTTGACAGAGTGAACATCATGAGAAATGGGTCAAGTATGAATGGTGTCCAATACTGCAGATGTTTAAAGAAGGAATATTGATTGTATGTGAGTAAAGAAAGTGTGAGTTTGGAAGTTTAATGCAGAAAATTTTGAATATACTGAAAGTTCCAGCATCAGGGTTGTGAGTGTTTGTGTGTTTGGGTTAGAGATAGGGTCTGGTTAATAATACATAAAGTGTTATGCATGTGTGCTACTGTATGTTATGTATGTGTCAGAGTGTCTTGTATAGTGGTAGTGCTATAGAAAGGGTTTTCAAAGGAAAGGTATAGTGTTGAGGTTAAGGGGCTGGGGCAGGGTTAGGGTTAGTTTTAACATACATTAGTATGGTGGTGCAATGTGAGTATTGTTGACCTACAGTTTTAGGACTGTGTTTATAACTCTTTAAAAGGTCCCAATGGCATCATGTAACATGTGAAAAAGGACAGTGTACAGAAATAGACCCACTGGTGTGGAAAAAAAGTCTCTTTGGCTTCAACTGTTAAAATGATGTGCCAGTTTCCATTGTTAGGACTATCCTGGTCATGAATATTGCCTTTAAAGTTTATTTACTGGCTAGGCTGTCTGCAAGGAATGGCCAGCGAGGATGAGAATGAGTGGTAGTAGTCAGCTTACTCCATCCTTCGGGGAGGGAAGTGGTTCTTGCTAAGTACATAGGTGGCACCTAACAGAAGCATTAGGTGTTACTCCCAGTGGAGTCTGAGTCTACTGAGATCATGTCATCTGAATACATTTGCTCTTATAAGCTGGAAGGGAAGACAGTTTGAAGATGTGCACACTTCCCCTTAGGAAACAACAATAGTGGAGCTCATAAGACGTGTTGTGATTTGGGGTGGGGGGTAATCCTATGGGGAAAGAGTAGGACACCCTACAGGACAAGCAAGCAAGCTTGCCTAATCCCTATCACCTTTCTCTCATCTGAGAATGGAAGGTCAGCTGGGATTCCTGGACAGGAGTTAATGGAACATAAGGCTCTCACCTAACATGATAATTTCTGGATTCCATTCTCCACAACAAATGGGTTGATTAGGGACAGGCACAGGAGCCAAAAGGTGAGATCCAGGTGGGGAGCAAGACAAACAAAAGAATAAAACAAGGAGCTTTCCTTTAACAATCTTTCAATTAGTTCATCAACCCTAGGCATCAGGTAACTGTCAAATTTCAAAATGCTGTTCAGCTTTGTAAAATTGAAGTTTGGGCAGGGTTTGGGACTAACACTCTGGGGCAGTTCTGTTTTTATTTTTTTATTATCCTCATCTTAAGCATTTTTCTCTACTTCTTCTGTATTTCGTCATCCGTGACTTTGGTTTTTATAAGGTTTTAAATTAACCTTTTCACAGTCATATATGGGAGTACTAGCATAAGTCAAAAGTTGGATGGCTGACCAGTGTATTGCCAACCTGTGTTGTTTGACATATGTATATGTCAACAGCTGTGAGAGATTGATAGTTCCTAGTGTAGGGGCATATGCCCTTTTCTTGGGAATTGCACTATCTCAAAGACAGTGTATATAATTAACAGGGGGGTGAAGGGGGTCTTGCCCCATCCACCTGCAAAAAACACTTTTCTTTATATGTTCCATGTGACATGTCTGTGTGTTTTTGTCTGTATAAATGTGTCAAAATTTCTGTCGATCAGCAATTAGATCCACACATAATGTTATGTCTTTACATTGCCCTTCACTTCAGTTTTGCCCATGCATTCCTACATGTTTCATATACTCTACCATTCTAAATTTGAACACACGTTTGCATATAAAACCTAGCCTTTTCCACATTTGATAGCTCTTTATCTCTTTCTGTTTTGTTTCTCATGTTAAAACAAAACTACCAACATGAACAGATATAAAATGGAAAAAAAGAAAAAATATTTCAAAATCTGCATGTGACAGTCTCACCTTAGCTTCATTAGACAAATATTACGAAAGAAATAACCAACTTCCCATTATATGCATTATCTGGTTAGTTTTCAAAAGAATGTCAAAGAAAGGCAAGAAAACCGATGTTCAGTCTTGTGCATGTTCTCTACATTTAAGGCATGATTTTCCTAAAACTGTACATGACAATAATATTTGGCTGACAATACTTTTGTACAGAGCAGAGTTAGAGCTTTGACTTCTGAAAAGAGCACTAGCATTTATTTTACAGGTGTTGCATGTACTGTGATCCTTCTCATATACTCACGTTTATCTGGGCAAATCCAGAATAAAAATTACTTGCATGTTTGGACAGGGTCACGGGTTTGTGCTGCAGAAGTATGATTGATTTAAATGAATGGCAGCAAAATAAATGATTCTCTATACCTTTTGGTGTTAACAGACAGCATGCATGTAAACATCATGGTATTGCTCTAATGTGTGTGTGTGTGTGTGTGTGTGTGTGTGTGTGTGTGTGTGTGTGTGTGTGTGTGTGTGTATGTGTGTATGTGTGTATGTACATATATCTATCTATATCTATCTATATATATATATATATATATATATATATATATATATATATATATATATATATATATGTGTGTGTGTGTGTGTGTGTGTGTGTGTGTGTGTGTGTGTGTGTGTGTGTGTACACACATATACACACAAACACACACACACACACACACACACACACACACACACACACACACACACACATATATATGCTGGCTCCATTCAAATGCTCAAATTCTCAAGACTTTGAGCACTTGAATTATTATCTGCAGAATTCAAAAATGAACTTTTCAAATGTTGCTGCTGTTTGGGTGAGCAAGATTACCCATTCCTTATTTTAGTCTGATCTTGGAGTTAGTTTCTATAATTAGGAAGGGGTGTAGGGGGTTGCAGGGGGGCTTCCCTCATGGAAAAAGAAAGTTTTTGTTTTTCATTGAATCTGTGTGATTTGAAGTCTTGTGTATTCAAATCTTTGTGACTCATGGATTTAGCATTTGAAATGCGTGTTGTTTGAATGTTTGACACAGATTTCTTTATATATACAGGCACCCTATTAAAATCTTGAGAGTCACAATGAGTTCTGAATCAATGAAAGAAAGACTGAAAAGACAGGAGAACAGCAAATATTAAACTTCTCGCTTCAACTTTTAAACTTGTTCATTTGCAGAGGCCATTATCATGCACCCCTCCAAATATGGTTGCCAAGTGCCCCCACACACTCCCTGAACTAAATATATATATATATATATATATATATATATATATATATATATATATATATAGTTTACTATCATTTTTGCGAATGACAATCGGATGGCAGGTATTATGCAGAAAGTCAGAGTGTCGTTCACAAAATGTGAAATGTATTGCAAAAGTCGAACACACTTATGTGAATGCAATAGTGCATTCGCATAAGTGTGTTCAACAAACTGTATGGACATTGCGGTACAGTGAGGTTTAGAAATTCATCCATATCCCCACTGTAGTGCAATCTCAGAGCTGGAATATATTGTTAGCAAGGGATGTGGGGGGTGCAGGGGGGCTTGCCCCCCTGCAAAACATGATATGTTGTATAGGAGTTTCATTTACATGAGCTCCTATACTGATATCATGAGATGTTTTTGAAGACAATGCCAACTCTGCTAAGTCGATCAGCTGAGTCAATATTGTGACTAGGTCATGCTTCCGGTTTCAATGGTTTACTTTGAAATTGCGAACGGAAATTGTAACTTCAAGATTACCATACTTCAGACAAAAGAGAACATTCAGAACAATATCAATCCTGGATTTAGTAGATGTACGTACAAATTTTCAGTCATTTGGTCTCAACATTCTGCAATTCAGTATTGATAGTCCTAATATTTCAAAGGGTTACCGTATACATATACATATAGATACACAGATCAGTAAATAGGTACTAATATAATACCAGGTTCAGGTAATATAAGTTTAGTTAAACTACACATATACTACTGCAGTATCCTGCTCTAGAAAGAGTTGTTAAACTATACATATGTACACACATATATGTAGTTTTGGAAACCAATACATCCAAGTATGCAATCTTGTCAACACTTGTATTATAGGTAAATTTAAAAAATTCCATTGTCTGATTTATATATTCAATGAACTGTGGAATTTCATCAGGTGGACTCTTCCAAGCAACAAACAAATCATTAAGTATGGTGGACCCCAGCCATAAACAAACTCTACAACAAAAGGAGGAAGCTACTACAAGATAGAGCAAAATCCTAAAAAAGGTAGACACCCTTATGAACATACATAGTAATATAGGTATAGTAAGCACTAGGAAACAAAAAACATTTTTTCCACCAAACCATAATAATATTGGCAAAGAGGGGGCCACATGCTGAACCCATAGCAACACCCTGTAATTGCTTAAAATAGTGGCCAAAACTATGATTGATGGGGATTAAAGTCAACTATTTACAGAAAGCCAACGTTCTCTAATAGTTATTTACACTATTCAAGTAGTCTCCCTCCACATGAGAAGCATGGGATAATCAAAGGCCAAATGGTGAGAGCCACTTGCATGGTATCAGAGTTGTTGATTTTTTTGGATGAATGTGTTAATATATCAAAAATGTTTTTGGATCAGGGTATCCCCCATGCCTTGTAAATAGAATACATGAGGAAGTTATTATGAAACATAGGAATGGAATGTACCAACCATTATTGTTGGTACAGAATAATGATTCTTCTGAATTGAACTGTCAGGCTGGGGGGGGCCTTTCAATGTGAATGTATCTTCCGGCATGGAAGGGGTGCCGATGAATCAAAACAACGTTGATCTTATGAACAAATATAATAGGCATGACCTTTTTTGTCCATTTGTTACAACATACTATGCCTGTAGCCCCATAGTTATGGATATTTTATATAAAAATTGGAATATCATTAAAGGGGACCAGTATATGGTGGACACTTTCGGTGAGCACCCTAATCCCTAATGTTGTATATGGGAGAGGCTTCAATATTAAAAATATTTTGGAAAGGCAGGACAGTACTGATAGAGTAGAAAGGAAGATGTCCTGTGTTATGTGTCATCAGTGTTCCCATATACTGTCGGGGTCTAGTATTAAAGTTAAGGACAAGTAAATACATATAAGGGGAAGGTATAGTTGCTATTCCCGAGTAGTGGTCTATATTGCTATGTGCACCCAGTGTCCAGCATTTTATATAGGGAAGACGCAGTGAAAATTAGCACAAAGAATTTATAGCACTATTATGAGATTTCCTACCAGAAAGAAAGTAATGCTTTATATAGGCATATAAAAACATATCCTGAACATACATTCAAATTTGCAGTTATACATCATGTTAAAACGGAAAACCATGGGGGCCCATGAAAAGTGTATTTAGAACAGAAGGAAGTTTGGTGGCAGATTTATTTAAATACTAGTTTTCCACTTGGCTTAAATGACATGATTTCGATCTCTAGTTTATTGAAATTAAAAGTATTGGATAGGTAGGGTTGTATTAATACTGCGTTTATATGCAATAATATATTTTATATATTTATTTTTTATAACAGGATTGAAAACATAAATTCCTTTGTTTAATATTGTTTCATGATGTTTTTAATGCATAGTGTGAATGAATATTAATACAGGTTTTTTATTGATTGCTGGATTTTAAATGGGAAGTGACGTGTTTATATAAAGGATGATTTTTTTGTAACATGGTGTCTGAGGAAGTTTGGTGATTATACCGGACGAAAGCACATACAATAAACTGGTTTTCATCCATATCTGTGTTTCAGCCTTTGACTGCTGTTCTTTTTTGTTTGTGGTGTTTTTGTTTTTAAAATAGGTCAGTACCATGCTATAGTGATAATATAATATAATAGTTTTTTGCCATGTTGTGGTAATGGTATATAATAGGTCAGTAACATGCTGTACTAATAATATCATAGTTTGGTGCCATGCTGTAGTAGTGGTATATAATAAGTCAGTATCATGCTGTAGTAGCATATAATAATTCAGTAGCATGTTGTAGTGGTGTTATATAATAGGTCAGTACCATGCTGTAGTAATGCTGTAGTAATAATATAATAGTTTAGTGCCATGTTGTAGTAGTGGTATTTAATAGGTCAGTACCATGCTGTAGTAATAATATAATAGTTTGGTTCCATGTTGTAGTAGTGGTATTTAATAGGCCAGTACCATGCTGTGGTAATAATATCATAGTTTGGTGCCATGCTGTAGTAGTGGTATATAATAAGTCAGTATCATGCTGTAGTAGCATATAATAATTCAGTAGCATGTTGTAGTGGTGCTATATAATAGGTCAGTACCATGCTGTAGTAATGCTGTAGTAATAATATAATAGTTTAGTGCCATGTTGTAGTAGTGGTATTTAATAGGTCAGTACCATGCTGTAGTAATAATATAATAGTTTGGTTCCATGTTGTAGTAGTGGTATTTAATAGGCCAGTACCATGCTGTGGTAATAATATCATAGTTTGGTGCCATGCTGTAGTAGTGGTATATAATAAGTCAGTTTCATGCTGTAGTAGCATATAATAATTCAGTAGCATGTTGTTGTAGTGCTATATAAAATGTCAGTACCATGCTGTAGTAATAATATAATACTTTGGTGCCATATTGTAGTAGTGTTATTTAATAGGTCAGTACCATGCTATAGTAATAATATCATAGTTTGGTACCAAGTTGTAATGGTAAATAATCTTTCAGTACCATGCTGTAATGATAATATAATATTTTGGTGTCATATTGTGGTGGTGGTATGTAACAGGACAGTGCCATGCTGTAGTAATATATAGCATCTCAATGTAATGTTGTAATAATGTAATATAACAGCTCATTACTATGCTATGGAATATATAACAGGTCAATACAGTCAGTGGTCAATATGATATGCCATATGTGTTTTCACATTTACATCATATATGTGTGTGTGTGTGTGTGTGTGTGTGTGTGTGTGTGTGTGTGTGTGTGTGTGTGTCTATGTCTTTCATGAGTTAAAATGTTGAATAGCTATGCTGCAATTAATCCTTGTTTTCATAATTATTTACTTTGTTGTCATAAAGGTCAGTGGAATATGCCCCAAGTTAGGAGAGGAAACCTAATCTGACATTGAACAAAGACATGAGGTCTAGGGCCCAGGGTGCTTTTTCCTGCATACCATGTTTTGGAATGTGCAATTTCTCCTTATGGTCCTCCACCTCCCCTGAGAAGCCAGAACAGATGTAGACTTGTATTAGGTCGTTGTGGAGTGTCACATACATGGTTTCAAGTGTTATGGCTACACTTAACATGGGTGACTGAGTGGTCTATTTCTTGAAACAGCCCTCTAGCATCTATTAGGGGTATTTCTCTTGTGATAATTACTTCTAAAGGGGAGCTGAACCTTGTCTTTGCAAGTTTTCCTTTCTGACAAATAATCCAGCCTCTTTGGTCACCAGTTGTGTTAGTGGATGTTTTGCTCCTTTTACATCAACAAGTCTGAAGCACTGTCATATTTAGTCATGTACTGAAGTATTTAAAATCATATCTGCTCTCATTCCAATACTCACTTGTTTTAAAAGGTCCCCCTGGTGCTACAACTGCAACTTTAACACCCCATATGGAAAGTTCCTCTTTTACAGTCTCTGCAAACTTGACCATAGCTGCTTTTGATGCATTATAGGCTACGGTGCCTGCTAATGGAATATATCCTGTAGAAACAAAGCAAAAAAAAAAATTGTATAGGTATTTAAGGTTTGGTGCAGTCCACAACATATAGATTAAAATATCATACAGTTTCTTCAGCAACACCACTTGATGAAAACATAGGAGTCCATCGGAGGCTACAACTTTTTTTACAGGTAGGGCTCTTTGCAGAATATGCTAATAAAAAATCTTGCCTTCATAATATTTCCATTTCTCTGCTTAATCAACAGTTTATGTTTTTTGCTGTATTATATAAGAATGCATTCTTGAACTCTGTCACAATTGTTGAAACTACCACCTTGTCTGGAATGGTTTTCCCATCACAATATACTTTGTTGTGAAAAAAATGTTACCTCATATCCCCCTTGAGCCTTTTTCTTGTATAAATCCCGCTTGTATGAATGTACCCACTTAGACACTGTACATTCTAACGCCTTTGTGATGCAACATTGATTAGTTACAGTATGTTGATAAGAACACTGTTTAAATGTAATAAAGTTAATTAATTTTGAAGTGAGAACAAAAAAAGAAGGAGATACCACATTACTGCGTTATGAGCGAATACAGTTTGTCTTAGAAGAATCAATTTTGTGGAAGAATTAGAGAACTAAGTCATTTGTTATTCATACCCTCTGGTCGTACCGCTCAGCTGTCTAGAATTTTGCAGAACATTACTGGTTTTTGTCTCATATTTTTGCCCTTTGCCTTATACAATTTTTGATTTCCTGGTAAACCATGAGGATTACAGTCAGTAAATAGCATCAGACATTAAGAGTTTAATACTCCTTATAGTTCAAAAAATGTAACTCGATTCAAAACCTGTTGTTCTAGTGACTCTTTTTAAAGCAAGATATAGTAATATTTAAAAATTGTCCCTGATTTTAAGGTTTTATGTCCTCATTTTTTTCTTTTTTTTGGCTTTGTCCAGAATTCATGAGAAAAGAAGTTGATAGGTATAGGCACTGATACAAAAGAGGAAAACTTTTTTTCATGCCTGCTGTATTTTATTATTAACATAGATTGTGCCGGACTGTCTACACATAGATGTATTCCTCTTTTACCATGAGTCTATAGGTCAGCTATACATTCCACTATTTAAATCTTGCACCTCTCTTCCTTCTCATCTAATATCTAAATGTGTATCTGTAACTACTTATATATATCTATAGCCATGTATATAGATAGATATCGATCTATCTTCTCTCTCTCTCTCTCTCTCTCTCTCTCTCTCTGTATATATACTAGATTCGAATAACTCCTAACAATTTGGATATTTAGACACTTACCCTGCAATCTTTAGCCTGTGGGGGGGGGGGGTCTATGAATTCAGGTCTAAAGATTGTTGTTTGCAGCATTTGCTGCTCAATTTCTCCTGAGTGTGATTTTCTACAAGAACTAACTACTTCACATTACCTGTGACCACTCCCACCACCCCCCCCCCAATATTGTCCCAGCAATTTTTTTTAAACCCCTGGAGCCATCTTGGCTTACTCACAGCAGCTGCCAATTCCCTTCAGCTCGTGGTGTATCTCATTGTAAGTGTCTGAGCTTTATTTTTTATATTGCAGCTAAGGTCTCTACAAACTCAATTGTTCTATTGCTTTATTACTGTTAGCATTGCTACTGTTGCAGAACTGATCTCCTATTTATAAAAGCTGTAGACAAAGTGTTACAATGTATCGTTTTCCAGTCTGACTTGGTGCTTAGTGTGCTTCGTGCTGCTAGCACTTACAAATGCTATAGTATCAAACTGGGTTGCTACTCCTCATCACTTTTGTTTAGTACATACTTTTTAGTTAAAATAGATGCTAAGCAGTCTGAGTGTTCTGTGATTCAGTTTGAAGGAAAGCAATAAGTTAACTACAGAACACCATATTACGGCTAAAAGTCCTGTTTTGCTACCAAGTCAGAGCGGTCCTTAGTTGTTTTAACTGCTGTACCATGACAAATATTATAGCAATGTAGATATGTAAATGTCTGTGTTGCGATATTTATGTACTGTTATATTCAATTGTTGTGATAGTTTACTACTGCTATATCTGTGATAGAACTATCTCTTTAAATTCATGGGCTACCTACATTATCTGGTATATATCACTAAGTAAGGTGTTTTTTTTTTATGTCAAGGGCTTCTTATGCGAATAGTGTAACGTGCTGCTACTCTTAAACCCAATACCCTTCCTGCCTGGGTGATAATGCATTATTTCAGTTACTTTTTACAGCACTTCCCTCTCATTCCCCTTTCAGAGACCTTAACATAATAATTGTTTTTGTCTCCATCTTTTCATTTAGTGACCACTGTCCCTGCGAACGGGTTCTTTCTCAGTCCCCCACTTACTGAATCCTTGGCCATTGGCCACATCTGCAGTGAAGAAACCAGCCACAAGGACTCAAGGGCTTTAAAAAGAAAATAAGTTACTGTAGGTGTCTAGCTATATAGAGGCCAGATGGCTTAGTGGTTAAGGTCTTCGCCTCCAATGCACAAGGTACAAGGTTCGATCCTGACCTCTGACTAATGCCTGTTTGGAGTTTGCATGTTCTCTCTGTGTCTCCGTGGGGTTTCTCCCATGTCCGAAAAACATGCTGAGTGTTTCCATCTCAAACTCACCAATGAATGGAGCTGTGGGCAGCAGCACAGACTCTACATGGTGCCCAATGGGGTGAAGAGTTGTAAAAAGACCAACCGCTTTGGGCATCTATTGTGGTGCGCAGTATCCTCAAGATAGGAGAACACGGATCACAAACTGTGCGCCATGGCGATTCGGTCATGTTGACTGTTGCCAAAAAAAAAAATGGGAATGGGTAGTTACCAGTGATAAGTGGGTTGAGGACCCGGCCTACTCTCTGACCCACGCCAGGGACCCATGCTAATGGTGGGAGGGGTATATGTGCCCCTATTGGACAGTGTGTGCCCGCCATAAAAGCCCAGCAGCCCTGGGTCAATCAATAGGCTACTGGCTGGCTGGTGTCTAGTTCCCAGCCTGGGTTACCTGGGATAACTCTGTTGAGTGAAAGCTGGACATAAAACCAACCTGCCAAACATGACCTGAGAATTGCTACACTTAATGTAGGTTCACTGACAGGACGCAGCTTAGAAGTGGATGACATGATGATACGGAGGCGGCTGGACATCCTATGTATCCAAGAGATGGAAGGGCAGTGCAACAAAGCCACTTGGCTTGGGATCCAGACTCTACTACTCAGGTGGTGGACAGGCTAGAAATGGTGTAGGAATTGTGATGAGACAGAGGCTTCAGAAGTCAGTGAGGGATATCATCAGAATTAATGACAAACTCATGGCAATCAGACTCCAGTGTAATGATAGGACAGTATTCATAATCTCAGCCTATGCCCCACAGCAGGGTTGTGATAGTGAGGAAAAGAGTGCATTCAGACAGCAGTTGCAGGACCTACTAGATAAAGCAAGACAACATGAATTGGTGTTGATAATGGGTGACTTAAACGCACGTATCGGGACATACAGAACAGGATATGAGGACTGCCTGGGTCCACATGGGTGGAGCAATAGGAATAAAGAAGGAGAAGCCATTCTAGACTTCTGTCTGGCAAATGGCTTGAGAGTAGCCAACACATGGTTCAGAAAGAGAGACAGTCACAAGATCACATACAAGAGTAGCCAACATGCAACTCAGGTAGACTTCCTCCTAGTAAGGAAAAGGCACTGGGGTAGAATCCATGATTGCAAAGTCATCCTTAGTGAAATAGTCGGTTCACAGCATAAACCAGTAGTTGCCACAATCAGCTGCAAGCAGTAATCAGAGAAGGATCTAAGGTCAACAGAGACTAGGCTGAAGACCTGGAAGTTGATTGGAGAGAAAGTACAGCAGTTCAAGGAATTACTCTGGGCTCTAGCACCCCAAGAAGAGGAGGAAATAGGTGGAGTTGAAGAAGAGTGGCAGTGCCTAAAAACAGCATGTGTTAGGACTACAGAAAAGATATGTGGCCGAGCCAGGTATGGAAATAAGGTACATAAGGAAAGCTGGTGGTGGAATGCAGAAGTGCAGGAAGTAATCAAAAGAAAGAAGGAGTGCAGGAAGAAGTGGGAGATTGAAAAGACTGACCAAGCTAGGAAGGACTACTGGTTGGCTAACAAAGAAACTAAGAAAGAAGTTGCAATAGCAAAGAATAGGGCATCAGAGGCACTCTATCAGCTTCTGGAAAGTGACTCAGTAAGGGGCAAAAAGAAACTATAGCAGGTTGCAAGGCAAAGACAGAAAGATAAAGAAGATAGTCAGACACCCTTCATAAGGGATTCCGGCAACAGCCTGCATACCAGCCCACAGGACATCAAAGGCAGATGGAAGGAGTATTTCCAGCAGCTTCTGAATGAAGAAAACCCCACAGAAGTGGTATTGCCCCAGAAACAGCCTACAATGAGAGTAGAAGAGGAGCCCAGCTTAGAAGAAGTAAGAGCAGCACTAAGGAAAATGAAGTCAGGGAAAGCAGCAGGCTCAGATGAGGTCACAGCAGATATGATAAAGATGCTGGGTGAGCTAGGGGAGAAATGGCTCCTGAGGGCACTAATTGCAGTGTGGAGAGAAAAGCGTATCCCAGATGACTGGAGAATAAGCATACTCGTGCCAGTGAACAAGAACAAAGGGGACATCCACAGCTGTGGACAGTACAGAGGCATCAAACTTCTACCACATTGCATGAAAGTTCTGGAGAGGGTGATTGTTAAACGGATACGCAGAATAGTAGAATGTAAGATGGGAGATGAACAGTTCGGATTCAGATCAGGATGCAACACAATTGACCTGATGTTTGCATTGAGACAGATACTTGAGAAGAAACTAGAGAAGAGGAGAGAGTCAAACTGGGCTTTCCTAGACTTGGAGGAAAGCATATGACAAGGTCCCAAGAAAGCTGATCTGGGCAATACTGGTGTGGTTTGAAGTCCCAGAAACATTGGTAGAATTAGTACAGGCTATGTACAAGGACCCAGTGACTCAAGTACAAACAGTGTTTGGCCTCACTGAGAGGTTCCCAGTGGGAGTGGGTGTACACCAGGGGTCAGCTCTGAGCCCACTGCTGTTCATACTGGTAATGGACTACATCAGCAAACAGGTTGGAGTGGTCAGAGCAACAAAGCTGCTGTATGCAGACGATGTGGCAGTACATACAGACTCTGATCTAGAACTTCAGCAAAGGATAGGAGAATGGAATGCAAATCTGAAGGCACATGGGATGAAACTAAGCACAGATAAGACAGTGGTAATGGCAGCAGATTGGGGAAATCAGAAGAAGCTGAGAATAGAGAAAGATGGGAAGATAGTGGAACAGGTAAACAGCTTCAAGTATCTGGGAGGGGTGGTTGAGGAGAAGGGTAGTCTGAATGAAGAGGTCAAAGCCAGAATCAGAGGGGCTGCAACCAACTGGCATAGAGTATCAGGTGTAGTCTGTGACAGAAGAATGCCAAAGAAGCTGAAAAGTAAGGTGTACAAGACAGTGGTGTGACCAGTACTACTGTATGGTACAGAAACCTGGGCAGTAAAGGCAGAACAGTTGAAGAAGCTAGAGGTGATGGAAATTTAAGTGCCTGAGAAAGGTGGTAGGATGCACACTGCGGGACAGGCGAATAAATGAGGACATAAGAGCAGAAGCCAAAGTAGCTCCAATTGCAGAAAAGATCAAAGAGAACAGATTACGATGGTATGGGCACATGTGTAGAAAAGCAGAAGACAATCTGGTGAGGGAGATTTGGGACAGATAGGAAGAAGGTAAGAGTAAGCGAGGGCATCCAGCAAAGAGGTGGATGGATTGTGTGAAAGAAGATCTGTGACAGTCAGTCATGAGTGTTGAAGAAGGCTGGAGCGTGGCACTGAATCAAGAGAGTTGGCGACAGTTAATACGATACCACGACCCCATGTAAATGGGAAAAAAGGGGATGATGATGATGATAGGTGTCTAGCTATGTTTCCCTGTTAGCCTGCTACTGTAGAAAGTACCTGGTCTAAAGCAGAAATAACTGGCTCTACCCATGGCTAGGGACAGCAGTTGGTGGTGCTGCAGTAGCATTGTCACCTCACAGTAAGATGTTGTCCTGTTTGATTCTCAGCTAAAGCGTCTTCTGTGTGGAGACATGCGTGAATGGGCATACCTTCGTTGAAGTTGTGCGTCAGGGCTGGCAACTTGGTATGTAAAAATCTATTGACAATCATTAGTGGACTGGAGTTCCGCTGTGGCAACCCCTAACCAGGAAAAGCCGAAAGATACAACAACAACCCACGGCTAGGGACAGCAGCTGCACCCCCACCCCCATCTCCTGTAAATACATTCCCCAGTTAACTTTTTCTTTTAGTTATCAGTAAACCAAGATAAAGCTCTAGGCAAAAAAAGGTAACCCAGTAGATACACAGGAATTGCCCACTTGTAAAATAGAGGCAAAAAGGTACTTAAACTGCCACTTTTTATCTGCTTCAAACTAGGTATCTACCCAGAAAGGACACAGCTGAAATCAGGTCTATAGATTGTTTCTCCCTACTAGATGCTAATAACTCCTAACAATTTGGCTATTTAGGCATTTACCCTGCAGTCTTTAGCCTGGGGGGTTTCCAGCCCGCTCCCTGCCCCCTATTCTCACCCGCCTCCAGTACCTCTACATTTATTCTTCACCTTAACCCCACCCCTAATTGCCAGTAATTAGGCTACACCACTACTCATCTCCTCCCCCTACATCCAGCACAATTATGCTACTACCTAACATAATAACAATCCTAACCTGCGTAGTTCTAGCTCACATTACATCCTACCAAGACTCCACAGTCACATGCCCCAACAACTTCTACTGTACTCTCTCAACATCCTCCTTCAAACATTTACACTATAACTACAAAACCCCTGCCACCAAAACCATCCTCCCAATACACACATTCCATTACCAAACACCTAACACACTCAAAAATAAAATATCCCTAAGATACCATAAGCAATTTACTATGTATATAAAACATATCCTAAACGCCCTCTATAAACTAGCCCTTGCTGGAGACATCCATTAAAACCCTGGTCCTCCCAAATCCAACCCAACCACAAACCCTAGTCCAAGCAATCCCCCCACAACTCAACTGTTAGCCAACAAGAAAACAACAGACCTACTTATAATGTCCCTAAACATCAGAAGCATATGCAATAAAATCCAAGAACTACATGCCAGCATAAGTATATATTCCCCAGATATTCTCTTCCTAACTGAAACCTGGCTCAAACCTCACATCAAAAGTGAGGAAATACTTCCACCTGAATACAATATTCTTCGCATAGACAGATTGTCAAAAAAGAGGTGGTGTAGCATTGATATTTAAACACCACCTCAATATTCAACTCCTGAACTCATCTGCCCCTCACCACAACAATGAAGAAATCCTTTATGCCAATCTCAAACTAAACCCAAACAAAACAATCAATATCATAGGATGCTATTTCCCACCAGGGCAAAATATTACACCCCTAGAAAATCTCCTGAGCTGGGCTACTCTATCTCTACCCCAGGAAACCATCATTCTCAGTGACTTTAACATCGTCTGGTTATCCTGTAATAACAGTCTCCCAGCCATTCATCTTAATCTCCATGGGTTCACTCAGCTCGTTCAATCCCATACCCAAATCAACAAAACCCTAACAATCAAACCTTACTTGACTGGATCCTAGTCAACAAAACCCCTCACTCTTACCTAGCAGGCTGCTTACCTGACAGTCTTAGTGACCACTCCCCCACTTTCCTAATTTGGCACCACACAAACAGTCTGAAGCCCATTACCCACAGGTAAATACGGAACAAGTCCAACTTCACCCCCAACTCCTTCATCTCCTCCCTGCAAAAAATTAACTGGTCACCACTAAAATACCTCAACCTAGATGAGGCTGTCCACTTCTTCAACAGTACCTTCCTCTCCATCCTAAACACCCATGCTCCTGTAAGAAATGCCAAAGTCAGATCCAGGCATGCCCCATGGTTACAAAAGACTACCAGAACCCTAATGAAATCCACAGATAAAGCCTGGGAGTACTGGCGACTAACAAAAAATAACTCAGATAGGCAATCATTCCTTGAACTGCACAATAAAGGCAAAAAGCATATAAAATTAGACAAATCCCTCTACTATTAATTCACCCTAAATTCTACCAGCCACAACCCTAAGCAATTCTGGTCCACTATTAACACTATCCTCCACCCAGGGAAGGTTGATACCCCCAGCCGTCCATTCCCCCCCTCTTCCAGCAGTATTGCTGAATCTTTCAAAAAACACTTCACTGAAACTATAACATCTCTAAACAAACAGCAATTCCCTACAACAGCCCCCCAACTCCTAATCCTAAACCCCCCACTCCTCTTTTCTTCTTGACCTCAGTACCTACCTCCAACATAAAAAGACTAGTGTCAAAACTTAAACCCACCAAACTCGCAGCTGACAACCACCCCCCAGAATACTTGAAAATTGCAGCTGATACACTAGCCTACCCAATTTTAATTCTAATCAACCATTCCATAACAAAAGACTATGTGCCCTCGATATGGAAAATATCCCACATCATTCCTCTCCACAAAGGCACCCCCTCCACCTACCTCTCCAATTACTGCCCCTCTCCCCTCTCTCCAAGATACTTGAAAAATGTATGAACACCCAGGTCTCCAACTACCTCCTAGCTAATAATCTCCTCTCCAAAACCCAACATGGTTTCAGGTCATATCACAGCACTACCTCTGCTCTGCTCTCCTTCACCAACACTATACTTCATCACAAAAACAATGGCCTCTTCTCTACTGCCGTATTTCTAGATCTCTCAAAGGCCTTTGACATGGTATCTCATGAGCTACTACTCTCTACTCTCCCCAACCTCTCCTTCTCACAATCAGCCTGCAACTGGTTCCACAGCTATCTACACGGATGCCAGCAATCAGTAATCTGGGAAGATAACATATCACCTTGCCTCCCAGTTACTCTCAGAGTTCCACAAGGGTCTATCCTTGGCCTCTGTTATTCTCACTTTTCACTAACAACCTACATACTGCCCCCACACAAGCAGCTCTTATACAGTACGCAGATGACTCTACTCTCATCTGCTCTGCCCCCACTCTACCAGAACTACAACAAATCACACATGAATCATTGTCTTCTGTAGAAAGCTGGCTATCCAATGCTCAGCTCCTACTCAACCCAAGTAAGACAAAACTTCTCCTGCTCCAACCTTCCAAAGCCACCCAAAACACCCCCCACTTCAACATTCTTGCCAAAGACAATACCATAATCTCTCCATCAGAACACACAAAATTACTTGGTGTGGAAATAGGCAACAAACTTAGATATGACACCCACATATCTCTCACAATAAAAAAAGTTCACAAGAAACTTGGTGCATTATATCGAAGCCGCCAGTTCCTAACCAAGATGGCTAGAATCTCCATAGCCAATTCTCCACCCTACTCTATGCATCCCCCATACTTACCAACCTTAAACAGACAGACCTACACAAGCTGGATGCTTGTTACAACAAAATTGCTAAATTTGCCACTGGAACCTCCTATCACAGCCATCATTGTATCTCCCTTAAAGAACTAAACTGGCTAGAACTCCCACAACTCCTTCACTTTAATTAACTCACCCTCGCTCATAAACTTATTAACCACCCCCTTAACATCCCTTCCCTTCAAACCATTCTCCAACCCTATCACCCCACTAGGCCCCTAAGATCAAGCAACAAAAATCAGCTCATGTTATCCAACCCAAAAACTCAGCAGGAGAAGCCATATTTTCATGTACCATATCTAAACATTGGAACAATCTTTCACCCTCTATAACTACTCTACCTTCCAACAGCCTTTTCAAGACTGCGATCAAATTCCACTTAAATTTGCACTGGCTTTTTCCTTGTTCTAATCCAGACTAACACCCCTCTTTACCCCCACCCACCTGGACTGTTAACCCAACTATACTACTGCCACTACTAACCACAGTCAGAATTAGCTAGTTGTCTTTACATACTTTAAAATCTTGTCTGACAACTTTGTTACTAATATTATAAACGACAAGAAACTATCTTAACTTGCAACATTTACTGTATATACTGTTGATAATCAATATCTTGTTATTGTATTAAAGCCAACAACCTCTAATGTTGTTTACTATTGCTGCAACTTTGTATCTCTATTTATCATGTACATGATGTGGAGCTTTTCTCCCCGGGCATCTGCTGAAAAAGGACCTGCGTCCAGTCGGAATTTCCCAGTAAACAAATGTAAATAAAATAAATAAATTAATATATATATATATATATATATATATATATATATATATATATATATATATTTATATACACACATACATGCATACATACATACACAGGTTCTATATTGAAACATCAAACCTCACTACATCAGCATTTCATTATAGTGAGCCATATCTTATCTTAAAACAATAATTAAAAATTAAAGCAGTGATTTTGCAAGAGGCAAGTCCCTCTGCACCACAACCCCACACTAATTATATATACCAACACCAAGATTACACAACGGCATGGATAAAGAAAAACTCCTTACTCCATTATTAATGATCTCACAGTAACAGTCAGCAACTCAACCAGCACCCAAATTCTCACACACAGAACCAAGTGCGTACATTCACATGCACTCATGCATTGAAAAATGCACACACACACATGCATACATGCGCGCGCGCGCACACACACACACACACACACACACACACACACACACACACACACACACACACACACACACACACAAATGTGGATGATCTGTTTCAATTGATTCTACGTAAATTAATAAAATAAGCTCAATGAAATGTAGAATCAAAGATAAACCCAAGACATGGTACAACAGCACAATGTGGAACACGAACCCAGTACCTGGCAGGAATAATAAAGAATCAAACTCCAACGTAAAAAATATGAAAAATTTAATAAATATGTAAGCTCTTTCACGGCACCACAAAGCCACTTCATCAGACAATTCGAAAGACAATAGTATCCATTAATATATCTTACTATAGCCTATCACAAGGCACATCAATTAAATGCCATTATTACTTAAAGCGCTAGGACAAAGACTCATACTAAAACATAAAATACATGAAAAATGTCACTATGCGATATATAAATTAAAATAATATCAAAATGTATCTATCCAAAATACATTTTACCTAGACATTAAAATCTGATGAAAAATATATGTGAAAACCAATCATTAATGAATTAATATATGATCTAAAAAATAAATAAAAACTCTCATACATAGAAAAATAATGCTACCTAATCAACTGCATAAACATAACAACAAACCTGTATGACCTGTTTCAATGCTTCAAACGCCTAGCCTTAAGCAATGGTTTAAGAGGTACACTATCATTCAGACCCATAGCCTGATGTGCACCTAGCCTGAGAATCCACTCCAATTCTATCACTTCTGTACAGTTCACCAAACCCCCCCCCCCCCGCATTTATTCTAACATACCACATGCAAAACTTGAAACAAAAAGGAGTGTGATAAATCTGTCTGTAATATATGTTTCGCCAGGGCACCATAATTGTGTCCTTTGCGAATACAGTATAAATTATCCCTAATTCTCTCCTTAAGACTTCTATTGATTTTACCCACATAGAAGTGGAAGCAGCATTGGCAGTGGGCTAAATAAATAACATCTCTGGTGTTACAGTTAGCACTTGTCTTGATACTCCATAAGTGGCCCATCACAGGATGCCTAAAAAATCTAGATTTGTCAATATATTGACAATAATTACAATTCTTACACTTAGGTGTAGCATCAATACTGGAAGGGAATGGAGCTCTAACTTTAGAATAGCACAACCATTGTTTTAATTCCTCTTATTTCTATATACAAATCTGGAACCATCCCACAAGAGTCCAGAAAACCTGTTATCTACCTCCAAAATATTCCAGTTGTCCCTAATAATTCCTTTCACATCCATCACTCCTTGTGCATATGTTAGCACAATAGGAGGACAACTACTCATATGACATGATGATGATGAAGTAAAGCCGTTCTCAGAAAAGTAGGGCCTAGCTCTTCCCTCCCTTTCATTGAGGACTTTGAGACATGCTTTCTCTACCTCTATGTCACTGTAGCCCCTGGATACAAACTCACCTTTCAAACCCATCAGACTGTTCTCTAATACTTCATCCTGACTAGATAGTCTAGATACTCTAAGGGCTTGTCCAGTGACAATGTTGTTAAAGACATGGTTTAGGTGCATGCTCTGCCTATGTAAATATGAAGGTCTGTAGCATTCTTTTCTATGCATACTCGTGCATATGACTTCAGACCCCTTTTTAATGTTGACATCAAGGAAATCAATCTATTCCAATGAGCAGGACAACTCAAGACAAGTACCTTTTGAGTTGTTTATCTAAGAATATAGAAATGGCTTCTGTTAGCCATCCACTGCCCACTACTACTGGTCTAAACTCTGGTTGGAGAGGATTCTTATGTATCTTGGGCAACCCATGTACCTGAGGTACCACAGGTTACTCTACAAGAAAATAATCTAAAAGCTCTTTGGCCAATACACCAAGCCTGTAACTCTCATAAAAGCTATTATCAATTTCCGCCTTCATAAGACCTACAATTTCAACATTAACCTCTGTATATACATTCGTATCAGAAAGCATTTGATGCATTTTAGTAAAATAATATTCAAAATCAAGTATCACAACTGGGCCCCCCTTATTGGCAGGGCGAATAGCTATTGAATCATTATTAGCTAATTGATTCAGTGCATTGCGTTCATCCCTGGTCAGATTACTATATGCACTACCATAAGAACTATTCTTGGCCATATATAGTTGTTTCTCACACACAGTCAAGTATACATTAAATACTGGTGGAAAAACTGGTGTAAATAAGGAAGACCTCCATCATCGGTATGTTCTACACCAGCGACAGAGGTTCCAGTAGTAAACATTTCTCCTGCAACGGCCAAATCTATGGATCCAGGCCCAGTGGTGCATAGGAAAATTCTACCGGAACAGAAAACAGGATTTTCCAGGTCTTCCTCTCCCCCTTCGCAAGGGGAGAAAAAAAATTGTTTGGGCAAGAGAATCAACAAGGGCAAAAATGGAAGGATCCTCCATCCTTCCAACACAATCGGTCACTGAAAAAGATGTGGGGAATGGAGCCAGCAACATAGTGTGGAATATATCGCAACATACATTGACGAAGGATGAATATTCAGTTCTTTCCAAGGGGTTATCTTTTATACCCACTACCCAGGTAGACGCTGCTGATTGCATATTGAATTTATATGTATTTTTGCACAATTTAGCATTATGTGCTTTGCTTAAGAAGACTGAGTCTGCCAATGAGACTATGATTGACAGCACCCATGTGTTTCGGAAACCCATTGTATTTACACCGGTTTTTCTAACATTATTTAATGTATTCTTGGCTGTGTGTGAGAAATAAGTATATATGGCCAAGAATAGTTCTTATGGTAATGCATATAGTAATCTGACCAGGGATGAACGCAATGCATTGAATCAATTAGCTAATAATCATTCAATAGCTATTCGCCCTGCCAATAAGGGGGGGCCCAGTTGTGATACTTGATTTTGAATATTATTTTACTAAAGTGCATCAAATGCTTTCTGATACGAATGTATATACAGAGGTTAATGTTGAAATTGTAGGTCTTATGAAGGCGGAAATTGATAATAGCCTTTATGAGAGTTACAGGCTTGGTGTATTGGCCAAAGAGCTTTTAGACTATTTTCTTGTAGAGTATCCTGTGGTACCTCAGGTACATGGGTTGCCCAAGATACATAAGAATCCTCTCCAACCAGAGTTTAGACCAATAGTAGTGGGCAGTGGATGGCTAACAGAAGCCATTTCTATATTCTTAGATAAACAACTCAAAGGGTACTTGTCTTGAGTGAAGTAATTCTTAAAGATACAGAGCATTTCTTGAGGGATTTATATCAAACTTGCAAGGAAGTTGATATCGTTGATGTCAACTTCCTTGTTACATTGGATGTAGTGTCTCTATTTACGTGCATCCCCAATGATGAGGGAATAAGTATGGTTAAGACAGCTCTGCTCAGGAGTGACCTGTTTACCAATGAGTACATTGACTTATTATGTATGTTATTGGAGATGGTATTGGAGCACAACATTTTTCTGTTTCAGGGCAACTGCTACTGGCAGAAATCAGGTGTAGCCATGGGCACAAGTTGTGCTAATTCCTATGCGACTCTAGTGATGTCTGAATGGGAGCATATGAATATTATGGAGAGATGGGGAAGTGATCTAGTCATTTACCGACATTTTGCAGATTACATGTTTATTGCCTGGAAGGGGGACAGGGGACAACGTAATGATTTTATAGAGGTTTTGAATGGTAGGAGCCTTTTCCTTAAATTTACTATGTCCTGCTCATTGGGATCAATTGATTTCCTTGATGTCAACATTAAAAAGGGGTCTGAAGGCATATGCACGAGTATGCATAGAAAAGAATGCTACAGACCTTCATATTTACATAGGCAGAGCATGCACCCAAACCATGTCTTTAACAACATTGTCACTGGACAAGCCTTTAGAGTATCTAGACTATCTAGTCAGGATGAAGTATTAGAGAACAGTCTGATGGGTTTGAAAGGTGAGTTTGTATCCAGGGGCTACAGTGACATAGAGGTAGAGAAAGCATGTCTCAAAGTCCTCAATGAAAGGGAGGGAAGAGCTAGGCCCTACTTTTCTGAGAACGGCTTTACTTCATCATCATCATGTCATATGAGTAGTTGTCTTCCTATTCTTCTAACATATACACAAGGAGTTATGGATGTGAAAGGAATGATTAGGGACAACTGGCATATTTTGGAGGTAGATAACAGGTTTTCTGGACTCTTGTGGGATGGTTCCAGATTTGTATATAGAAATAAGAGGAATTAAAACAATAGTTGTCCTATTCTAAAGTTAGAGCTCCATTCCCTTCCACTATTGATGCTACACCTAAGTGTAAGAATTGTAATTATTATCAATATATTGACGAATCTAGATACTTTAGGCATCCTGTGATGGGCCACTTATGGAGTATCAAGACAAGTGCTAACTGGCTAACTGTAACACCAGAGATGTTATTTATTTAGCCCACTGCCAACGCTGCTTCCACTTCTATGTTGGTAAAACCAATAGAAGTCTTAAGGAGTGAATTAGGGATCATTTATACTGTATTCGCAAAGGACATGATTATAGTGCCCTGGCGAAACAAGGATTACAGACAGATTTATCACACTCCTTTTTGTTTCAGGTTTTGCATGTAGAATGTTCGAATAAATGCGGGGGGGGGGGGGGTTGATGAACCACACTGAAGTGATAGAATTGGAGTGGATTCTCAGGCTAGGTGCACATCAGGCTATGGGTCTGAATGATAGCGTACCTCTTAAACCATTGCTTAAGGCTAGGCATTTGAAGCATTGAAACAGGTCATACAGGTTTGTTGTTATGTTTATGCAGTTGATTAGGTAGCATCATTTTTCAATGTATGAGAGTTTTTATTTATTTTTTAGATCATATATTAATTCATTAATGATTGGTTTTCACATATATTTTTCATCAGATTTTAATGTCTAGGTAGAATGTATTTTGGATAGATACATTTTGATATTATTTTAATTTATATATCGCACAGTGACATTTTTCATGTATTTTATGTTTTAGTATGATTCTTTGTCCTATCGCTTTAAATAACAATGGTATTTAATTGATGTGCCTTGTGATAGGCTATAGTAAGATATATTAATGGATACTATTGTCTTTTGAATTGTGTGGTGAAGCGGCTTTGTGGTGCTGTGAAAGTCCTTACATATTTATTAAATTTTTCATATTTTTTACGTTGGAGTTTGATTCCGAAATGTAGAATCAATTGAAAATTGACCACCTGGTGTTTGACCACATGAATGCCACTATGTGTGTGTGTGTGTGTGTGTATATATATATATATATATATATATACACACACACACACACACACACACACACACACACACACACACACATAGGTCTACATCGACCCATCGAAATTACGTTTCAGCGAAACATAATTAGCCAAGCTGTTTTTCGCAAAAGTGCATTTTTGCCGAACTGCACCTTCACAAAAAAGCAACTAAGTGAACAGCAACAGGAGCTGTTGCTTAGATCGCGGCACAGTGGGGATAAGGGAATATTCCCTTATCCCCACTGTAGTGTAATCTCAGAGTGAGAATTTAAAAGTAGCGTGGGCATGGGGTGCAGGGGGGCTTGCCCCCTGCAGAAATATGGTTAGTGTTTTTTTTTTGTGTTGTTTTCATTTAATTTCTTTTTTGCAAAAGTGCATTTCGGAAAAAATGTACTTTCGTGAAAAACAAGTCTCCTAATTACATTTTGTTGGAATGTAATTTCAATGGGTCAAAGTAGACCCATATATATATATGTATATGTATATATATATGTGTGTGTGTGTGTGTTCCTAAGTTTGTACTAGGCTAGCTGTCCTTGTGGGCCATATTAAGCCTATGTAATTTCCCCTCAAAGGTAAGAATCAAACCCTGTACTTTGTTTATGTGAGGTAAATACCTTCTCAATTATGCCAGTTCCCAACCCCTAAATGTATTCTAATCAGTGGAAGTAGACACAGCAAACTTGACATTGAATAATTACTTACCTGTTACTATACCCCCCCTAGACACACACACACACACACATACACAGACACACACACACACAATTTTCCCACGGTCAGAATTAAATCTCCTACTTATCTAGTCACATGATCTACACAGCACAGTATTAGTCACAAATGCCACAGGAGAAGTGTGTGTGTGTGTGTGTGTGTGTGTGTGTGTGTGTGTGTGTGTGTGTGTGTGTGTGCGTGTGTCTGTGTGTGCATGTCTGTGTGTGCGTGTGTGTGTATGTGTGTGTGTGTGTGTGTGTGTGTGTGTGTGTGTGTGTGTGTGTGTGTGTGTGTGTGTGTGTGTGTGTGTGAGTGCGTGCGTGTGTATTTAATATACATTACTGTTGCATAATATTTATTTATATTTGTAATATTTATTGTTAACTGCAAAACATGATCTAACAAAACAGTGGATTATGAGCCTTGAGGGTTATTCATTGTAGCTGTTTTACTGAAAGAATATTAACAACTTTTAGCATCATCATCCCATTAAAATATAATGCTGCTTTCTTTCTGTTAGCTTGACTATGTTGCTGGCAGATGAAGTATCTGGCTTATGGATCAGAAAATTATTTATCAAGAAATATCAGAATACAATGTAGAGAAACTCTTTTAGCCATAAAATACCACATCTGTGACATCAGTATAAATATATGTATATATATATATATATATATATATATATATATATATATATATATATATATATATGCAAGCTTATCATCCTGTATTGTTAACATAAATATGCAGACACATAGCATGCATGTGAATTAAATTTACTGATAATGTGGCCAGAACTGATTTCATTCACTTCAATTCTAGTTTTAAATCTGAGATCCTTTAATTCCCCTATTTATATTTAAAATCAAATGGATGGAAACGACAAGATATTTTTAACTGAAGATACTTCTGACTTAAATTAGTTTAACTATTTTAATCTGCACAATTCCAGAGGCAGGGATATTTACTGAGCAAAGCGGGAAGTTTATTTAATTCTGAGAAGTGTTTCAATTACTGCTAAGTGTAGAGCATGATATAGATATATACAGTAGAATGTGAGCTTTTGTGAAGTTGTGGCTGTCTTACTGAAAGAATGCACTTCCTGTGAAATAATGTTCCAAATGGTGAAAAGTGTGTTAATGACAGGGGCTGTGGCTATTTCTGTGATAACTATCATCCAAAGATCCTGACACTGACACTAGTTCTAAAGGTCTGTCCAATTATATCTAAAAGTAGAAGCAAACTCTGGAAAATGGTAACACCCTACGACTAATCACATATTTATAGAGTATCTGTTAAATTATTTAAAATACAATACAACACAGTGGAGACAGCCCTAGATAGATAAAACTAGTAAATGAATCGAGCACTGCAGATGTAAGACTACAGTAGGTGTGTAAGTGACAGAGCTGAATATCTTGATCAGTATTATACAATGCCTCCCCTAAAACGTGCACGCTGATTGGTCAGCCCAACCAGCGTGCCCGTTGTAAATCCCTCAATATACTAACGGAAAAAGGTCCGGTCGCCCGGACTTTTTCCGTTAGTATAAAACACTGTCTCGCTATGTTAAAAGAGTTTAACATAGCGACACAGGTTTAAAAAAAGCAACGGAGATCTCCGTTGCTTTTTTTAAAGCTGTCTCGCTATGTTAAACTCCTTTAACATAGCAACACAGTGTGTAAAAAGCAACGGAGAGCTTGCGATCTCCGTTGCTTTTTTGTTAAAGCTGTCTCGCTATATTAAATGGGTTTAACATGGCGAGACAGCTTTAAAATAAGCAACGGAGATATCCGTTGCTTATTTTAAAGCTGTCTCACTATGTTAAACCCATTTAACATAGCGAACAGTAAAAGCAGCGGAGATCTTGCGTTCTCCGTTGCTTTTACAATTCTGATGTACTGCGCGGCGCGGTACATCAGAACTGCCGCAGAATACCAGACAGCTGCGGAAGGGCAGTAAACAGGCATTATACAATGCCATTATTTAAGAAAAGTAATTATTTATTTTCTTAAACGATGTCATTGTATAATAGCAATAACCCACTTCTGGGTGTGGGTAATGCTGGATTTACCCACGGTTGGCTTTGTTTGGTCCCTCGGGACCAAACCACGCCAACTGTGGGTAAATCCAGCATTACCCACACCCAGGCATGGGTTATTGCTATAGTATCAAATGCACTTGATAGATATACTCTTTGATCTTTTTCCTTCTAGAGGTCATTCACAACTATTAAGATGTCACTCTTAGTGTTGAATCAAGATCTAAAACTAGACTGATGCAGATCAAGGAGGGTGAGAGACTAAGACTGAATTAGCACTGTATTCAAACCACCTTCCCAGTAATCCTGCTAATAAAAAGCAGAGGTTAAGCTAGGTTAGAGCAAAACTGGCAGCTGCCTAGGATGTAAGGTGTCTGTGGGTGCGATTAGGAGATGCCGATCTGTCAATAGTACAGTACTGGCGTTCATTTCCATACCAGCAATGAACTCTGATACTGCTTCTGTAGTCAGGATTGAAGTACTTTCTTCAGCACTTTAGTCTTTAAAAGAAGTTTTTTTTTTTTTTTTTTTCTGCTCACTTATACAAGAGGGGGCACAGTGGACCTGTCACTCCTCCTTAGGGGAAAAATGTGAAGTGCCAGATTTTTTTTTTGCTCTAGCTGAAGAACCGAACTACAAGACCATGATGAAACTGAATAACTGTCTGGACAGGATGAAGAAAATAATTTATTTATTACAAACTGAGTGCTTTCTTCTGCTTATAACCAAAGACTTCATCAGAGTTTGACTCAGTAATTCAAATCATCCATTTAAATAGTAAAAATTAAAATCATGTGTTCCAAACCAGCCAATGCAGCACCAAAATTAATTAATGGCAATATATTCACATACATTAAGGTCATAGTATCAAAAAGTACATTTACCCCAATAACTGTCATATTAACATAATAATTTTTCACAAAATCATAAAAAAAAATTAATAAAAATAAAAATAAAGCATAAAAAATCTGCACACACACACACACACATATATATATATATATATATATATATATATATATATATATATATATATATATATATATATATTATGTGTGTGTGTATATGACCAACTCTCCCCCTTAAACAAACAATGACTTGAGCTTCAATTAATCCCTGGGAATAAGCTGCCATTTAATTTTATCTACCATCACAATTATTGGAATTCAACTACCTCTTCCTAAGGTCCATTCTCATAATTCAGCTATCTCTTCCCAAGTCCTCCCTCAAATCCTTATGAACCATTTCCAAAACAAAAAAATTAAAAACATGTCCTACATTACATGCACTGTGTCTATATAGTACATTTTTGTCATTTCTGTTTTTTTATAGGTTGGTACTAGGCTATCAGCCCTAGGGCCTATACAAGCCTCTTCCCAAGTCCTCACTCAAATCCTTATGAACCATTTCCAAAACAAAAAACGTAAAAACATGTCCTACATTACATGCACTGTGTCTATATAGTACATTTTTGTCATTTCTGTTTTTCATAGGTTGGTACTAGGCTATCAGCCCTAGGGCCTATAAAAGCCTAGCCATAACAATTCCCTGGATATGTCTTCTCACAATATTTACTTCCCTGGACCCCTGTCTAGCAGGGCAACTGACATGATCCCCGGGGAGAATTTCCTATCTCCCATCCAATCGTCAAGGTTCCTTTTGAAGAGGGCCATGGAGGCACTCTGTTTGACATGTATGGGCAGTCTGTTCCAGAGTATGGGGAGTCTCTGGGTCAGGAACCTATCCCTCCATCATGTTTTGTTCATTGTGATGACAAGATTTAGATCCCTGGAGCGTGTGGCTCTGAGGGATTGGGATTTGTTTAAGTGGAGCATGTCCAACAGCTCAGGGTTTGACATGGCCTTGTATGTTAAGCAGAGATCGCCTCTGAGTAGATGATATGCCACAGAGTATAACTGGAGTTTTTTTAGAGGGTCAGCATAGGGCATCTGCTTTAGGTCTTTAGTGAGGTATTTCTGCGGCCTTTCCAGCTGTTGCAGATGTCTTGTGAGGTACATACCAAACGGGGCGTTGTACTCTATAATGGATCTAATGAGGGATGAGTACAGTGGGACAATGACCTCCTTTTTTCTGGATGAAAAGCCCTTAGTGGTGAGGTGTTCCACATAGAAGGATTTCCTGACTGTTGTGGGGATGTGGTTATTGAAGGTGAGACCACTGTCCAACTGTGTCCCTAAGTCTCTCATCACACTTTCGGTGTTTAGTGTACTGCCACTTATGTGGTAATTCATGGGTACATGTTTTTTCCCAAAGGGGATAACTGCACATTTCTTGGCATTTATTTTGAGCCCATGGCTCTGGCACCAAGCATCTGTTTCTGTAAGGCCCTTCTGTAGAATATCCACATAATTTGGGGATTCAATAATGGCTCCCAGTTTGGAGTCATCTGCGAACTTTGTTAGCCAGATTCCCTTGGTGTTGGCCTGTACTTCAGAGAAGTAAATGCCAAACAAGAGTGGTCCCATGACTGAACCCTGAGGTACTCCACTTGTCACTTGTCTGGAGCTGGATTTGGAGTTGGCTACTTTTACAGTCTGGGTTTTGTCAGTAAGCCAGTTGGCAACCCATCGAGTGATGTAGGGATTTATGCCCAGCTTAGTAAGTTTATCTATGATTCCAGAGTGGGAAATATATATCAAAGAAATGCTGATAAATTCTTTCCCTTAAGTGCCCAATAGTCTTCCCGATATAAAATGCTTTACACTGTTGGCAGAGAGCAACATAAATCATCTCCATGGAATGGCTATTATAGTTACCTTAGAAACCAAAAAATAACCATTAATAAAAATCCCACTACTTTCAAAAATATGGGCATATTGTTTGCAGAAACCGCATTTAAGTTCCTTTCCTTTTCATACTAGGAGTTGAAATACTATGCCCCATCCTATCAAACATGTCCTTAAAGGACTTTCCTTTTCTTAATACCACACTAGGTTTCATACCTAGCACATCCAGCATATAATTGAAGTGACTTAAAATATTCCAGTTCTTATACAAAATTCTAGTTATCTCCTCATGTTTAATAGAATAGGTTGTAAACAAAGGCATTTGCATATTTGCATTCTCTATTATTCACTCCTTCCTGTCCTTTATTCAGTGTTCCATATATTAACAGTGGGGAATAAATACCTTCTTCCCTCTTAATAATCACTTCCTAACACATGCTGGTTACCAGAGTTTCTGGATAATCTCTTCGAGAAAACATCACTGACAAATTTCTACATTCATCTTTGAACAACCCATCATCCAAGATCATATGGGCCAGCCTAATAAACTGCCCTTTACCCAACCCCTTCTTCTGATGATATGGATGATTGCTCAAAAAATGCAATAATCCATTAGAATAGGTTGACGTCCTATAAATAGTGCTGGTAAAAGTGCCCAATTTATAATTTACTCCCACTTTAACATATAACGTATGCCAGACTCATTAAATTGGAATAAGAAACAAAATACTCTATCTCAGATTTTGACCCATTCCATAGAATGAACAAATCATCTAGGTATCTCATGTATAGTGCTCAAGGGGGAGGTTTAAAGGTCTCAAACAAAAATGTTTTCTCCCACTGTAATAGCACTATGTTAGTGTATATGGGGGCACATGCTGCCCCTATTGCTACACCTTTCTTCTGCCAATAATATTCCCCATTAAAGAACATATAATTATTTTTCAATATTATTTCCATGAACTCCATAAATTATTTCCATAAATCTCACAGTCACCCAAGTCAGTACTCTCTACCAAAAAATCATGGAACCATTCAAGGCCTGTATCATGAGGGATGATATTAAAAAGATTCACTACGTCAACTGTTAAAAAAACATAATCTTTAGAAAGCATAGCCCTTTTAAGCTTACAAAGAAAGTCCCAACAATCCCAACAGATGTGTTTGTATTTGTCTAAGTATTTTTTCAACTTTAAATCCAAATACTTTGCCAAATTATGAGTCTTAGACTTGCTACCATTAACAATCTGTCTTAATGGGGGATCCCGAAGATCTTTATGAATTGTGGGTATCCCAAACATATTAGGCACAATTAGTTTCTTGACATTTAAAAAATGAACAATTCCACACTTATTAAATCATCATACAACATTTCTTCCAGTAAAGCATCAATTTTTTCATAAAAATCCTTATCATCCAGTACTTTAAACATTCTTTCCCTAGAGTCATTAGTGCCCATAACAATACCCCCCCCTCCTTTACCGGGTCTCATAACCATAATATACCTGTTATTAATCAATTCAGAAAGGAGGGTTGTTTCTGCTTCAGTTAAGTTACTATAGTTTAAAACCAAATTCTTCTTGCAAAATAGCTCTCTAAAATAACATTTGCACATCCTCTCAAATAATAATAAAGGTAAGGAAATGGGGGGATTAACTCTAGATGGGCACTGCATGAGCCAGCTATGGCACAGATAAGAAGAAAGTTAAAGAAAGTGCAATGATCAGGTAAGCTAGACATGTCCACAAAAGGATTTAAATGATAATGGTCACTAAATCTTCTTTAAAGTGTAATGGAAAGACTGAATGTCTCAGACAGAACCACATAATTTTCTAAATCACTGGACTTAGAGAACCCTGGAAATACTGAAGTAGTGTGGTTAGTCCAGAGTCCAAGTCATATATAACAACATTCCAGGTAGTCCACAATTAAAATGTCACTGCACACTAGGGATATTGAGTTTACTGTAACAGAGTATCAAATATTGGTAATCTTGTTGGCAAAAAGTCATGCAGTCTCGTCACACTGGTATGATGAAAAAGACACTTGGAATGATTTGATAAGCTAGGATGCACATTTTGTTAAGGACTTAGAGAAACCTGTCGGATGGTTTCAAACTTCAGAAAACTTACAAGCCAGATTTTTTGGTTCCTTACATGGGATTTCTGAGTGGTAGGTAAGATAGTGTTTATCTACTCTAAGCTTATCCTTAATCAGGTGTGACCTTCCCAGTCTACTCAACTTCCAATGGTTCCAGTCAAAGCAGGTTTGGAGTTCCACAAGAAGCTTGGTGCAGACACATCCTAGGTAACAATATTCTAGATCACTAGAGATAACCCTGTTCTTGGTCTATATGCTGGTTGTCAGCACTCACTACCATAAGGAGTCGATGGCAATAATGTGTTAGTGAGATAGGCAATCATATGTCTATAGAGATGTCTCTTAAAATCTAATATAAAACCAGCTCTAGAACTGCTGTGTGTTGCAACTTGAAGTGGACCAAGAAATGGTCTGACTTTGAGATGAGCTTTTTCTCAAGGCTGGAGACAACAAAACCAGGTTGCAAAATTGAGACCAATTATCAAGGATAGCAGAGGAACAACCTAATGAACTTGAAGCTCTTTCATGAGGTGAAGAAGCACTATGATAAGTTTTTTTTTTGTGACCAATTCAGGCATTAACATCAACCAAAATTATTTATCCTGGGTGATAATTATTGTGTCAATGAAAATATATAAACTGTACCCTCATTGTCGAAATAGATATGAATGTATCTGTATCATTGGTCTGCTGGTATGATTCTCATTTAAGGTGCAAAAAGTCCTGCATTCAAATCCTGGATGAGATCTACTTTTAAGGGGAGACCTGTGTCTAGCTTAACATGCCCTTAGAGAGCCATTTCTATTTGGCCTATTCTTCTGGACAATTCAAATTATGCAGTCAATACCAGAACCAGACATTATAACCTGTATCAATGAATGAATAAATAAAACTAGATGAAGATACAGGTTTATCTCCCAGTGCCTCCTTTTGCTCTAGGACAGATTTCCCCTGCATGTAAAGTTAATGAAGTTCTTCAGTATAATAATGAAAGTACTTTCATTTTATTTTTAGTAGCTTCATAGTTTTAATATATGTACAAGGAACTTCCATGATACCTTGAGTTGCATTTTTTCCTCTTTACAGCACTTTTATCAGTTTATTTGGCCTAAGAATGAAACAATTCTGGGCCTGTTTTGATTTGACCTGGTATTAAATATTAGAGCCTTAGGCTAGGCCTCAGGATGGTATGTCCCACATACATAGCAAAGACAGTATTTCAAGCCCCACAGATCATCTGGAAGGAAAGGACCCCTAATGAAGTGATATTTCACCTTGGGGTGTCTTTTTCTCATTCTGATTCTATGCAGTCCAGATCAGGAAAGGTATGACTAGGCCCTGCTTACCTTCTCCTCACATGGTGGTTTCTTCCAATGTACCAAAAATGTCAAACTTCTAAAACATTTATACATATAATTCTAGACAAGATACATAAAGACCATATTATGTTTGGAAGTGTCAGATCTAGAAAACTTAAGGTGTGAACCATACTGAACTACTCTTAGCTGTGTACCAGTATGAATTTCCTTTGGCTAACTATAGCCATTAGTTTTCAAAAAGTGTTTGATACGATTCATAGGAATCCTTTCTGGAGAAGATAATGATGAAGTATAATATACATAAATCTTTTATTAAAGGGATAAAGCCTATGTACCTCAGGCCTACTCACTCACTTCAGAGTAATAATATTATCCTGTCCAGTTAATGAAGCCAAAGTAAAGGCCTCATGTGAATGATACATATTAAGGGTGTCTTATGTCACTCTTTCCATTTGCCTATAACATGGATTCTCACTGAAGAGAGTCCTGGGTTGGGGAAATATAATGGGAATAAACATAGCACTTTAGTGTTTGGAGTTATTGTTTAGGAAACTTATGGAAAGATGTTGACCTGACTTAAGGTCATATAAACATCAACTGGGCCACCATCTCCTCACAATCTAAGAAATAAACATTTTTATTTATTTATTATTATTTATTTATTTTCAAATAAATACCTCAAGAGGGAGACCAATGGATGAATGGCTAGAATTTAAGGAATTGACATGGCAGATTAAAACTAATGCCTGCCAAGTACCAGGTCTTAATGACAGAAATTCCTTGAGTGCTGTTTTAAAATTAAAATTGATGTACTTTTTATAGGTTTATAAGTTGTATTTTTTGCAAGAATATCAAGTTTTAGTAATTTTTATTAACTTTGTATGTTTGTTTTAGACAAATTATGTAATTACATTGACCAATGGTTAGGTGGGGTGGTGTATATATGTTTGTCATGATCATGTGATTTTATTCTGATGAAGTCTGAAACTTGACAAAAAGTGCTTAAATAAACCTAGATTTTTGCTGGTGGTCTGTTCTGCATGGTTCTTTCATCTATTTTCTCCTCACAATCTCTGAGCCAAACAATTAATCTCTTTAACTTCTCCCAGCTAACAAACTGCCCTACCAGATCCAGTAAAGATGGCTCCTCTGGCATTACATTAGATTGGATCTTAGCAACTCATCCCAACCTAATCTCAAACAGCAGAATTATACCTACAACATCCATACATTCAAACTCGTAATCTCACCAACTTCAATGTACATACATTCTCTAACTGTCAGGTAAAAATGAATTGAGCCCCCTTGAAGACTCTGCTTCTGGACAGTGCAACTAATTACTTCAACAAAACCTTTCAAGTCTTATTAAACAGCCTAGCCCCTCTTAGAACAAAAAGAATAAAAGCCAGAAACTGTTCCATGGCTATCTAATGAAACCAGAAAACTAATGCACTTCAGACACAAATGTTGGAAGCAATACCAAAAAATAAATTAACAGACTCTCTAATTGAATTCAAACAACTCTGCAACTCAGTGAAAAAACTAATAACTAAAGACCATAAGACTTATTACTCCAAACTCTAATCACAACAAAATTCTAATACCAAAAAGTTCTGGAATTGCATTTTCTCCCTTCTAAACCCTGGTAGAAAAGACAATCCGTGCCCTAACCCAAACTTCCCAGACCATGAAATTGCATCTAATTTCAGCACCTTTTTTGTTGACTGCATAGCCAAACTAACCACAAACCTTCCCATCTTCTCTCCCTCTCTCAGTCCCCCATCCACTGATTTCCCTGTAATGCTCCACCTTTTAGTCTTAAACCTATCCCCACCATCAGAAAAAGAAACTCCTCCTTAAACTAAAGCCTTGCTGCTATGCTACTAATAATCCACCTCCACAAAGGTGGCAATAATACAGAGACTACTAACTTCCGTCCTATAGCTATTCTCTCACCTCTTTCTAAAATCCTCAAAAAGTGTATTCATCACCAACTCTTGCCATACCTAACAAACAATCATCTTCTTACCTCAACACAACATGGTTTCAGGCCTGGCTACAGCACTGTCACTGCTCTTCTGTCCTTCCTTTTTACCATTAATCTTGCTCCCTACTCTGGGAAAATCATATCCACCCTTTACTTAGATCTCTCCAAAGCCTTTGACACTGTCTCACACCCTGTACTCTTATCTCAACTTTCCTCCCTCAATTTATCTCCATCCTCTACAGCCTGGTTTACAAACTATCTCTCAAATAGACAACAAGCTGTTAAATGGAAAAATTCCACTTCATCCTTTCTCAACAATACCTCCAGCGTCCCCCAAGGCTCTATTCTCGACCCCTTACTTTTCAATATTTTCATTAACAACTTTCACAAATCCATAGATAATGCTACACTGATACAGTTTGCTGATGATTCCACAATCATCTGTGCAGCAAACTCTCCCTATGAACTCCTTCAAAAAACCCAAACAGCCTTCTCCAATACCGAAACTTGGATGCAAATCAACCGTCTCACTCTCAATACTAACAAAGCAAAAATCATGATATTCTGTCCTTCGAGAAATTTCACTTTAGACAAAAGCTCATTTAAAATAAAAAGCCATAATAACACTCTAAACGATATTGTACCTCACACCAAACTACTGAAAGTCACCATTGATAAACATTTAAAATTCAATATCCACATCCAAAATAATATAAAAAAAACCCCACCAAAAACTAGGTCTGCTATATAGACAAAATCGCCATCTAACTGCTTCTACCACATGTACTTTAGCCTCCTCCTACCTGCTCCTCTCTCTTATGTATGGTGCCCCTCTACTTACTCATCTCCAACTTAGCCTAAAAACAAACTAGAAGTCTACTATAACAAAGTCTGCAAATTTGCTACAGGATCCAAATACTCCAACCATCACTTGCATTCCCTCCACTCCCTAAACTGGCTTGAGTTTCCTAATTACCTGAAATTCATACAACTCGCCACTGCTCACAAACTCATATTCCAACCCTCCATCTGTTCCTCTCTTTCATCTATCTTAACCCCTTACCTCCCCAGCCATGCTCTTAGATCCGAAAACCAAAACCTTCTTAAAATCTATAAACCCCTTCACCCCCCTGGCCAATTACTTCTATCGCACTTCTTAGCTAAACTATGGAATCCCCCTCCTGCACTGTACCCACACTTTAATTATATTATCTGTATTACTTTTGACTTTATCTATATTTTAACATTTGTGTTTTTTAAACATATACTCTCTGATTTTGCATTTGTATTTTAAATTGTATATTTATGCTTTTGTATACTGTATATTCCATACTTTACTTGTGTTATATTCTGTTAACAGCTTTTGGAGCTTTTCTCCCTGGGCCTCCACTGAAAATGGGCTCTGCTTGGCCCAGTGGATTTCCACGGTCATCATACTGGAAATAAATAATAAATAAATAATAAATTGTTGTGTTGACCTTACTCTAGATATGTATTTTTGCTATTTGTCTTTTTATAGTTGTCTACTAGTTTTTCTTTTTGTTAATATCAAAAGTTTACTAAAGCCCAATAGTAACACAGAAAAAGTTGAACAAATTTAAAATGTAAAAGAAAAGAAAAGAAAGCTCACAGGTTATCTGGGATAGTACAAGAGGTATAAAAATACATTTCAGTGAAGATCATATCATTACTAAAGATAGTTTGCATTAATATTCACATTAATAGTGTTATTTCAGCATCATGGAAATATACTATGCCAAAGAAATACTAAAACAAAATAAAAGTCTGCATGTTGTGCTTCTTATAAATCCATATCATTATAAAAAGCTGTTTACAAATCATTTGCATGTATTATCTAATAGAGCTGTTAATCAACTGCTTCATGTAGTCCAAGGTTTGATTCCCAAACATTAAATTGCTTTATGTATGACTGTGAACAAGTCACTTAACCAGACAGTACTCCTGGACTGAGTCTGAAAAAGGTCCACATGGATCAGCACTCCACCATGTTTAAAAATATAAATAAATAAAAATAAATACATAAGTAAACAGTAATACTGCTGCTATTAATACTTGAAGATCAAACAGGGTATATTATTAAAAGTGAAACCCAAGATAATACTGAAAGATTTATACCATTGAGGGATTATGCAAATCTTAATAATATGGGATTAGTCTAGCTGTAAAGGAAGTATGGATGGGGCAGTCGTGCAGCGGTAGCGTTGTCGCCTCACAGCTAGAGGTTCTCAGGTTCGGTTCTTGACTGGGGTGCCTTCTGTGCAGAGTCTGCATGTCCTCCCTGCATTCATGTGGGTTTCCTCTGGGTGCTCCGGTTTCCTCCCACATTACAAAGACATGCATCTGAAGCCTTTCTCCCTGGGCCTCCACTAAAAATTGGCTTTGTTCCTAGTCAGACTTTCCCAGTTAACAAATGTTAAATAAATAAAAAATAAATAAATAAATGTAATTCAATATGTTGGGTTTATTTACTCAAAGCATTAGAAAAATTTGGATTTTCTGATTTATTAATTGTGATTATTAGAGAACTATATAATAATATTTCTGTCTTGTATGCTAAAAAACATAACTTTTTTATTGAAAGGCTTTAGAATAATAATAACAATGAATTACACAAGAGTGTCTATTGTCTCCTGTTTTAGTTACTTTGGCAGTAGTGACATTAGCAAATATAGTAATATAGAAACAATTTTATATATATATATATATATATATATATATATATATATAAAGAGCATTACAATTACTGATAAGTTTCTGTGCAAAATTTTACAATTTGCTGTTACTATTTCATAAATGTTATAAAATTTAAATACATCAGTTGTTCAAGTAGAAATTGTGTTTTAGAATTTTGAAACTATATCCTATCTTAATTTTAATATGAATAAAAGTAAATTAGCATATCATTAGCAGACAAATGTCAATACAACTGGAGGTATAAGCAAGTGAAATATCCATGGGGCTGTATTGCCTACTAACTTCAAACATATTTATTTATAATTATAAAATATTAGCACATGTAAGGAGCTATTTCAGAATGGAACAAAATAATTTTCTGTGTTGAAGATGTATTAAGCCTAATTGATACACTTGCTTAAGACCATGCTTATAATAAAAACAAGATTTGTTTGGCCAAATTGAAAAAATAAATAAGTAAAAAAGAAAACAATAAACTTTATTTATTTACTTATTTTTGTTGTAGTCATATCCAAACTGAATAGCCTTATCTCATTTCATCAGATTTTGGGATAATGGGGATACTGTATTGACAAAGACAAAATTATATGAACTGTCCTCAGTGTTTAAAGTTACACAATAGCCAGATAACTTGTATTGTGTATAAATGGAAATGATTACATAAAAATACATGTATTAATAATGCATTTAAAAAGATGGCCAATTTGCAAACACGATGGATAATAAAATGTTATAGGTATTAAACAAGTATGCATTTTATTACTGAACATTCTAATTAGGAGGAAGAGACATGCTGGGAAAGGAATTTTATGCACTCATTTGACTGAAAAGGGCTGCAGTATTACTGCATAAATATAGTTTGGGCTCAGAAAAATGGCTGATATAGAGTGCTAGACAGTATTTGAATACAAAAATGCAAGTCAAAAGTGAAGAATTATTGAATAATCCTTCTACTTTAAAACATATGAAATCTGTAATATTAGCAATATTTTGTTGACATCAATCTTATTCGGACAACATAAAATAATTATATATTATAAAACTGTTGTTCCAAATTATTACTAGAAGTTTTTGAACAACCCTAAGTTTGAAATTTCAGATAAAAGTGTGATATTAAGATATTAACATCTTCCTTATTTTCATATGGAAATTCTTATATCAGGTAATTTATACTCTATATAGAATACTGAAAATAAATAAGTCAAGTAACACATCTTTTGGGCAATATAGTAAAGAAGGGAAAGTGAACTGGTTGCATGAATTTTAAGATTACAAGTTAGCAAAAAAGCTTATATGATTTATATATTTTTGCACAAGCATTGTGGTCTGACACATTTTTGGTAACTAAGCATTTAATGTTAGTTCACATTCATTCCCCAGTATGTGATGGATGATGATGATGATGATGATAATAATAATAATACTAAAATGAAAATAAGCAAATACCTCCATTCTCAAAAATGATTAACATTGTCTGTCAAAAATAAATAAATATAATTGACCTTAGAATAAAAGATCAGTCTATAAACTACATATATTAGAATAAATTTGCTTTCCCATTTAACAAAATAGAAGCAAACACTTGCATGAAAAAAATATATGGTTTATATGAAATATTTAGAAATACATTTTTAAATAATATGAATAGAATTGTTGGTTTCCAGTGTTAGAAGCTAGTTGTTGAAGTCTGGAGCACTCGTATACAGTGCATATAGATCATATATTTATTTCTATTTCAAGTTGTTTGTAGAATTATAGCATGGATAATCATGTGAATGTTAATACATATACTTAAAATGTATAGTTCTTTGTAATGAATCCAGCTACTTATTGTCACTGAGTTGTTTAAATCCTTAGGGTAGACATGCATGCAGTCTTCACTCCATTTTGTTCTTGACTGTTGTATTATAATTCTCTCACAATTTTGCTATAAATCTTTAAATGACAATTGACATATAGTATTTTATACATAGGTATAAAATTGACAGATTCTTTGTTTTTTTATTATCAAAGTCAGTTTTCAATATTTTCAACATCATCTGAACTGTGCATGACCCCTGCTCAAGATGCAGAATGTAGGATTGATAAAAAGTATATCTTTACTAAGATATATTGGAAATTGAAAATGATATATATTTCTTCAGAAACAAAACTCAGACTTACTGAATTTTGCAACTGAGTGTCCTATTTGTAATTCCTTAAATTTTTATGAGCTATCAAAGATAAGTTGATATATTGTTATTTACACAGAGTATCAAAATGCAAGAGTTACAGTCCTTTCCTTGTTGCACGCTATCATTTTGTATTATGCTTGGTTTTCAGTATGCAGCATAAAATGCAGCACTTGTTTTAAATTTCTAATATAAAATGAAAATCATACATATTTTTCCAGAAAAAATAGTTTTTCTACTTGTACCATGACATACTCAGTTACAATGGTTTAAAGCAGCCAAAAACTAGTGTCAAATTCATCACTGAGCTGTATTTAAATCTTTGATGCTAGAATTAGGTACATTTTATATGTTTGTGTGCAGAGCATTTTATTGTTAATGTCCTGTATGGTACATGGCTTTCTCTGGGAATACATGACTTTTGCTGTGGATGCATAGTGTAGTACTAACATATTTCAACTGAGTGTTTATTACATCATATGTAAAGTCATATATATACATATATATATATATATATATATATATATATATATATATATATATATATATATATCCCATCAAAAGGAAATTATTTCCAATTGTAACATGCCATGGCTTAGACACCATGATCTTTAATAGCAAATGTGATTGAATCAAATTTTGCACTGAGCTATATATAAAACACAGACAGTAGAATTACAATCCTATGTGCATTTTTGCTCCTGAATGTCATATAATATTTTTTTCATAATTATATTATGAAAGATGATAACATATGACTTTTTATAAATAGGTATCAACTGCAGTAATTTATAGATCTTCAATGTCATGGTCTGACATTTTGCTTTATACTTTGGTTCCGTTGTGAGTATGTGACTTCTCTTGAGGATGCATAATTGATTACTTGTCCAGAACATATCCTTCCCTAGTAGTGACTATGTAAGAAGTCAAACTTATACAGTAAACTCTTAGTTAACCAGAACCAAAGCAACCAGAATTCTCAAACAACCAAAAAAAAAAAAAAAAAAAAAAATCAAAGAAATACAGTACAATTTTCATGTGTTGCACTTTCTGCTCCCCCCTCCCCACAGAAACATACCTCACGTTTTTAAAGTTTTAGAGTTTTAAAAAGGAAGATAGGAATAATTTCCATCTCTCCCCAATCTAAGAACAAGTCAAACCAAACAAATAGTATAGGGTACAGTGTTAGTCAGGTCTATTTTTAACAGTAACTCTCAAGCAACCAGAAACTACAGTTATCCAGCATCTACCAATCCCCATGGGTGCCGGTTAACCTACAGTTTACTGCATCATTGTTTTTCTGAAACCCCATTGTTTGAAACTTCCAAAGGATGTAATTAATTCAACACTAAACTGTACTGGAATCCTCAAGGTTAGAAAAGCAACCTTAAGTGCATTTTTCCAGTGTATCCTTTTATAATTCCTTTCAATTTTATTATAAACTCTGGAAGAGGAATTGACATATGCCCTATTATGTATAAGCATCAAATACAGGGGCTCACAGGTCTTTTCATGTCAACAGTTCCTGTCATTATACTTTGTATCAGACTGAGTTATATATGTGCTTAGGATGCACAATGCTATATCCAAAATATATGTTTTGTGAAGTGTCTTTAAAAAAGTTGTAAAATTACATATATTTACTGATTTGTCTTTGACTCAGAAGTAATAAATATATACCTTTCTTCTAAAATTGTTTTTTTAAATTTGTAACATATCTTGATTTAAACCCTTTGGTATATAGCAGCCAAAGTAATAGAATCAATTTTAGCAATTAGCTACAGTGGAGACGTTAAGGATATAATACCTGTCAGAGAGGCATGCACAAAACTGCTCTGTTGTGATTCCATGAAAATTTTATAATGAACCCTATAACGAAAATTGATGTTTGTCTTTTGTTCATTTTTTTATTACACTCAGTTTCAGTTGATAGCAGTATATGATTTCTAATCAGGAAGAATATAACACTGGTTTTGAATATATATTTTCAGATTTGTTATTGCATCACATGTAAAATGCACATATTTATATAGAAAAAGAATACTTTTCAGTTGTAACATGTCTTATATGACAAATGTCCTGTATTAAGCAGACAAAGCAGTATATTTAAATTTAGTACTGAACTGTAATGGAATCCTTAGAAGTAGAATAACAGTCAAGTGCATTTTGTACTTCAGTATCCTATTACATTTCCATGAAAATGTTGTTAGGAAGTCTCAAACAAAAATGGGCATACAGCCTTCTATACATAGATACTTAAATGCATGGTTTCACAGGCCTTCATTATCAGCTTGGCATTATATGCTATAATTGGTTAATTTTGGAAGACAGATTATATCACTTCTGCTCAGGAGCTCAGGATGCAGAAAGTATCACTGGTTCAGAATATAATTGTTCTGGCTTATCTATGCAGCACAGATTGAACCTATTCCTCCAGAAAAAAGAATGTTTTTAAATGTAAAACCAAACAGTTGCAGTTCAAACCTCTCTGAGTGCAGGTAAAATTCAAAAAGAAGAAAATTCAATGAATATGCAAAAGCTGTACTCATCCCATTAGCATGCTTTTTTTCTTTTTTGATCTGCTTAATTTTTCTATTAGATTTTCTAATATATTTTTTTATGTTGCAAACTCTTTTGAAAGAAAAAGCAAAGGATAGCTAAATGGCCTTTATCAACTCACCATTACACCACATTGCTTTCTGATTTTCTTTGTTTATATTTTTTTGCAGAAAATGAATGCAAAGAAAAGGCAAGTCCAAATGAGAAGTAATTTGTTCACACAAAGGGAATTTTCAGTGCACCTGATTGGCTCAACTGATATTCCAAACAGGTTAACTATTTGGCAAGGTACTATGGATGTAATAGCTTTTAGGATGGCAAAACCAAAAAAAGGGCAGAATAACACATATATGAAGATCAGTATGCTCTTTATACTAGAAATTACAATACCATTAGACAATGCAATCATATTTGATTTAGGTACAAAAAGTTTTGTTTACTGATTTTATGTGAAGATTATTCATGTTGAATTTGTATAATATACAGGTATAAATGACAATGGTAAATTAAAAGTATTTTAAAAATTAAGATTTGTGCACTTGATTATGATGCAAAATATGACAAGTTCATCTTGGGCAAGCTCAGTTTTATGTTCACTATCAAACAAAAATATTTTACATTGTTATGCTTGATTGTTGTAAGCCACACATTTTATTCTGGGCTCTACATTTGAATGTTGAGTTTAGCTCTGCATTTACTCTTATGAGATATCAATAAAGAAGAGCTAAAGATGCTTAAAATGAGGACATGTTGTGTGGTTTGGTTGCCCACAGTGTACTTTTGGATTATTTTTGACTAATTTGAATCCAAAATAAAATACTAAAAACTGTTTTAGCTCTAAGGGTATTTAGTTAAAACAAACACACAGACACACACACACACACACACACACACACACACACACACACACACACACACACACACACACACACACACAATTATAACTATGTGTCCTTGACTACAAAAGAAAATAAATAATTAAATACTCCCTATCTCTCTCTCTCTCTCTATATATATATATATATATATATATATATATATATATATATATATACACATACATATAAGTATACTAAATATGACTGAAACTATATAATGTCAGCATCACTGAAATCAACAACAAAAAGTTGTTACTTGAATTAACCTACCCCATTTAGTTTTAGATTGGTCTTACCCATCCCACGGTCAAAAATTATATATTATCCCTAGAGAGAATAAATAGGATCATAGCATAGATTATTTGAGGGGGCCTATGCAATGGCTAAAGCATTAAGGAGCTGCCTCTGTCCCTAAGTAGTACAGGGGGCAGTTCTTGGGTAAATGTTCTATTTCCCATCAATAGTCATAGTTGCACAAGAATATGGACAGGGATAAAGTTTTATGTGGATGGGGAGTCTGTTTCAGAGCATTGGTGTCCTCTGTGAGAAATACCTTTCCCTCCAAACAATTCTGTTGATGTTACAAAGGAGGTTTAGATTCCTAGATTAAATATTCTGGTGCCATTTGACTTGCTTGTATGTGGTAAATTCATCAGTACTGGGTTGTAGGATGCTTGTATGCTAGACACAGGTCACATGTAAGTAGTTTGTAGGATACCGAGTATAGTGACAGGGCTCTCATTTGGTCCATGTAAGACATATTGTTTAGGCATTACATACTTTTAGTAAGGTATTTCTGTGGGTGTTCCAGTTGTTGCATGTCTCTGGAAAGATACATGTTAAAGGGGGAATTCTATTCAATGATTTGTCTAATGAAAGCTGAGTAAAGGGTGACAATGACATTCCTAAATATAGAAACTACAAGGAAAAACATAGCCAAGCTAGAGTTTTCACAGTGTGATACTTTACATCTGCTGTATTAGAGGCCCATTGGATATATGCAAATGGCCTCTTAAGGATCTGAAGTGTTTCAGCTGTATGACTTCTGAATGTCCATGACTTTTTATTTATTTTTTTAAGTCTTCATGGATAAATTCAATTAAATAAAGCCAAACTCCAAGTTTTCATGATTAAATTCAGGTCAGTAAAGCCAAACCCCATTAGCTGTGGACATGTATGCTTCCTTCTTTTCATCTCACCAAGACAATATAAATGGATTGTTTGACTATAATGTATAAACACAGGGTCTTTAAACACAGCTGATGTCCATAACCATTAAGGTGTCTGCAAAATATCCCAACTAATATTCAAACCAAAGAGTAAAAAGTTCACACAAACAAATCAATTAATAAAAACTGCAAGAAAAACCCAGCCAAGCTAGAGTTCTCAGTGTGTTACCCTGAACCTCCTATATTAGAGGCCAATGGGATATATGCAAATGACCCTTTAAGGACATCAAGTGTTACAGTTATATGGCTACTGAATGTCCATGACTTTTTTCCTTTTTCTTTTTAAGTATTCATGGATACATTGGTCAGAGATAAGGGATTAATTATTTTACCTCACACCTACCTTGTTACAGTTGTGTTTGGAAACCCATTGTAACTGTTGCTGCTTGCTCCTTATGATTTGACAACATAATCCTCTCCCTCTTTCTATTTATCAATTGTTGATAATAAGTACGAGTATAATTTTGCAAAGTTCTTTTCCCTTAAACTACCCACCAGACTAAAACACCTTTGATAAAATTGCTTAATATTGAGTATAGTGATACTGCTTACAATGATTTTAGTATTAATTAGTGTATTTTTTTACTACAATTAGTTCACTGGTTCTTGGTGGTGGAAAAATAAGGTTTCCAGGCTAGTAGCCTTATATTGAACTTTACTCACTAGCAAGTCCACACAAACATTTTGTTAAAACCAAACTCCAATCAGTTATAGTTATCCCCGTCCCCAGAGTCATTCGTGTCAACGTCATGGAACAGCACTTCCCCACAACTTGTCTAGCCAGCCTGATTGAGCTAGGTATCTTGACACAATATAAGAATTGTCTCATGCTGTCTGAAGATCATCTATTACTCAAACATTATAATGTGAGAGATATAGATACAGCATATAATATCTTTGGAGGCAAAAATCTTACACACAGTAAACTTAGACACCAAATTCATCCACAGTACGCCACATATCCCACCTCTCCAGGGACATCATAATACACATAATCTATAATATGCTGAGGTTCTAAAGATTAACTTGCCTAATCCTCAAAGACTTCGAAAACACAACACAGGCACAAAGCACATTCAGCAATTTAAGCCGACCTCCTCACATAGCACAAGGAGTCCCAAAATCATGGATGCTGAGCCTGTAAGAAAGGCTTCAACCCAACCAAACATTGTTGTAATAGGTGACTCCATTGTAAGACATACAGATGTGCCTCTTACCAGGCTGAGCATAGAAAGAGTGATGGTTAGTTGCTTGCCTGCTGCCAGGATCCTTTAGCGCATGCTTGCACTCAAGTCCTTAAACAACAAGTGCTAATATGACTGTCATAGTTCATGCCAGTGTCAGTGACTTGAGGTGTACCTCCCTGGATTATATGAAGAAAGACAAGATGAAGCTCTTAAACTATGAGTACAAGGCAGGTATGAGCCTAGCACTAAGCAGCATTCTACCTTCTCCAAGGATGATGCTGCAACATGAGCAAAAAATAATTGGCTTAGTTTTTGGTCATTCAAAGGGGGTCCAATATTTGTTAGCCTAGGAGGATATGATCGACAGACCTTGATGCTTCACCAGGATGGCCTGCATCTGTATCTTCCAGGGTTTCAGTTATTGGCAAAGACATTGTTCACCCTCACAATGCCATTTTATAGACCATGCCAATTTGATAAACTTACCAACATAATGAAACAAGCAAAGAAAAATATGAAGATGTTACTGATCAATGCTAGGAGGCCTAAACAGGAAAATCCATTCCTTACAAACCTTTCCACCCTGGAGGACATTGATGTTTGTGTAGTTTCTGAGACATTGTGTAAAATAGCAGAGACCACGCCAACTGTGCAGGGCTATAACTCCTTCTATACGTTTAGACCAGCTACTGCACAGAGGGAAAAATGTGGAGCTGTATCAGTCTACATTAAGAAGGGGTAGTAAAGCAGCATGATGCAGTAGAGCCTTTTCATGTGTAAATAGCTATCAGAAAGGTCCTGTGCTATATATTAGCTAACTACAGAACTCTGTCTATGACACAATAAAGCCACAATGCCTATCTACAGGAAATAGAATCACTCAGTATTAAACCCAACACCATTTTCCCAGCTGAAACATACATCACCACTTCTGCACAAGCTCAGAGATTCCTAGACTTTGTCAATACAAACAGCCTGTAAACAATTTGTAAGAGTACCCTTAGGGAGAATAACATCTTGGATCTCGTCCTTACTAATATGGTAACATCTTTCACCAGCCCTTGCATATCTTCATCACTTGTTAGGTTTGACCATAAAGCAGTCTACTTTGAAATAAAATTGAAACCAGTGATCCCTTCCATCCAAGATACCTTTAGAAATTTCTTTAAGACAAACTACCTACTCCTAACTGATACTTTGGAAAGCTTCATACCCGTACCTAACCCAGTTAATTGCAGTGAATATGCTTAGAAATGTAAACCACCACATTATACCAGCATGCAAACAGCTGCATGGATACAGCTGTATCCTATATGAAAAAGTGCAGGGCAAACCCCAGAAACAAATCCACATGGTGGACAAAATGATTGACTTCAACAATTGGCTAAGCTTCTGGTGTCATTCTAAGGGGATCCAGTATCTGTCTGCCTGGGACGACATGGTCGACAGACCATGATGCTTTGCCAGAGATGGCCTGCACCTCTCACCCCTGTGATTCCGGATACTGGCAATGGCTCTTGCCGCACCTATAGTGCCTTTTTTAGGCAAGGTTCAAATGACAAATTCACCACCATAACAGGAACAGGCAAACAAAAACTGAGGGTAATGCTACTCAATGCTAGAAGTCTAAATCTCAAAATGCACTCACTCGAGGCACTCCTTAAAATGGAGAACATCGATGTCCGTGCAGTGACTGAGACCTGGTTCAAGGCTCCAGAGAGCACCCCTGCATTGCCAGGCTATAACTCATACCACACTTTTCAGCCATCTAACCTGGACCGGAACACCAAAGGTGGAGGTGTGTCCATATTCATTAAGGATATCCACACCTCCAGGCTAGTTGCTCAGCAAAATGCAGCCGAGGTTATCCAAGTGCAACTAACTCTGGGCAAAACTGCAATCCAAATTGTAGCTTGCTACAGATCCCCCACCATGCCCCAGGATTCCCACTCCTCTTTTCTTGATATACTGGAAAATATTAGGGTTCAACCAAACACTCTAATATTGGGCGATTTCAACTACCCCACTATTAACTGGGAAAACTACTCATGTACCAACACCTTCACTCAACACTTTCTGGAATTCATAAATTCCAATGCCCTGGATCAACTTATCCACACCCCCACCAGGGGCAACAATATCCTAGACCTAGTCATTACCAACATGAGTGATTGATATTCCACACCTGAAGTCAGCTCCTCTTTGGTCAGATCCGACCATAAGCTAATCACCCTAGATATCCACAGCCCGCCCCTACCCCCCATTAAGGAAACCATGGTAAAACATTTCTCCAAAGCCAACTTCATGCTTCTTAAGACAGAAGTGGTGAACTTCATGACATCCATGCAGATGGACAATACAGTTATGACTGCTGAATCCTACACAAGTGCACTCAATAAGCACTTACACGAGTGCATGGATCGTGCAATCCCAAACAGAACCAAGATGCTATCCTCCAAAAAAAGGAAGCCAATCTGGTGGTCCCCTGCCATAAACAAACTCTACAACAGAAGGAAGAAATTGTTGCAAAAGAGAGTAAAATCTCATGAGTGGAGGAGATCCCTGGTCAGCTTCAGCAAGAAGCTGAGATCCCTGATAAGATCCTCCAAAGCTAGCTATGAAAACAAGATTGCCACTGATTCTAAGGACAACCACAAAGCATTCTATAGCTATGTCAAGAATCTCAGTGGCAACACCCAGATCTGCTCTGAGTTACAGCACAATGCCACATAAATTACAGAACCAACTGATATTGCCAACATCTTGGCAGATAGGTTCAGTGCTAACTTTACCCCCCTCTCACCCCCTAAAGGGCCCATATCTATGCAGGAAGAATGCAGACTCCCTGTAATCACAACTTCACAGGTAAAAGCAGCACTCTCTAAAGCCAAAAACACAGCATCCATGGGACCGGACAACATCCCAGGCTGTGTTTTACACGAACTTCAGAATGAACTGGCTCCCCACCTAAGCACCATGTTCAATCATAGCCTCATGTCGGGCTTTGTGCCCACTGAATGGCACACAGCAACAGTTATTCCTCTCCACAAAGGGAGAGCCATCACTGATCCTGGGAACTATCACCCTATTAGCCTGACGAGCCTGGTCTGCAAGGCCATGGAATGTATCATCATGGAATTCATAAACAAAGACATTGGTAACCTCCAAACTCTGGACCCCACCCAGTTTGGGTTTGTGAAAGGCAGATATTGCCTCCTGAACCTGGTCAACTTCTTTGAGGCAGTCACCAAAGCCATAGACGAGGATAAGGTGGTTCACACAGCCTATGTTGACCTCACCACGGCTTTCAACATCATTCCCCATTCTGGAATTATAGCTAAACTCACTAAACTAGGTATAAATCCCTATGTCACAAAATGGGTTGCCAACTGGCTCACTGACAGAACCCACTGTAAAAGTTGCTGACTCCAAATCTGACTTCAAACCAGTGACAAGTGGAGTACCACAGGGTTCAGTCCTGGGACTTCTCTTGTTTGGTATCTACTTCTCTGAAGTACAGGCTAACACAGAAGGCCTCTGGCTAATGAAGTTCACAGATGACTGCAAACTAGGAGCTATAGTCAAGTCCTCAAATGATGTGGACATCCTACAGAAGGGCCTCACTTAGACAAATGCCTGGTGTCAGAGCCATGGCCTCCAGGTCAATGCCAAAAGGTGCATTGTTATCCCCTTTGGTAAAAACTCTGTAACCATGAACTACCACATAGGCGGCAGTCTTCTTAACACTGAATGTGTGATAAGAGACCTTGGGACCCAGGTGGACAGTAGTCTCTCCTTTAATAATCACATTGCCACAGTAGTCAGGAAATCCTTCTACATGGCACACCTCATCACAAAAGTGTTCTCATCCAGGAAAAAAGAGGTCATTGTTCCCCTCTACTTGACACTCATTAGACCCATTATAGAGTACAACACCTCTTTTGGAATGTACCAAACAAGACATCTGCAGCAGCTGGAAAGGCCACAGAAGTACCTCACAAAGAGAATTACTGGCCTCAAACAGATGATCTACACTGATCATCTCAAAAAAACTCCAGCTTTACTCTGTAGCATATTGCCTACTCTGAGGTGATCTCTGCCTAACATATAAAGCTATGTCCAACCCAGAGCTGTTGGACATGCTACACCTAAAGAAATTCCAATCCCTCCGAGCTATACATTCTAGGGACCTAAACCTTGTCACCACAATAAACAGAACATGCTGGAGGGATAGATTCCTGTCCCAGAGACTTCCCATACTCTGGAACAAGCTACTCATCTATGTCAAGCAAAGTTCCTCATTAACACTCTTCAAGAAAATCTTGATGAGTAGATGGGAAATAGGAAATACACCCCGGGGATCACTTCTGTGGCTCTGCTCGAGAGGGGAACAGGAAATTAACTTTCCTGGGTTGGCATAAGCCAGGGAACTTTGTTGGCTAGGCTTACTTAGGCCCTTGGGCCGATAGCCTAGTACCTACGTATGAACCTACCATAATATGAGCAAATTTTATAATAAAAGTAAAAGTAGTTTGACCAGAAGTAATCACAGTAATTATTAGAATGGTAGAACATTTAACACTGAAGTAAACAAACATCTCAGGAGTTTAATAAAATCTACTAAAGTCAAGTTTTAGGCTAAAATAGTTACCCAAGCCAAAAGCAATCACAGTGCATATTGTGGTAGAACTTGACTGATTTGATTTTTTATGCACCTAGGGAAAAGGGATCACATATTTAAAATGAACATGTTTATGCTTTATATGTATTTTTATTCAACAAATGTTATTTTTTACAATATTTTAGGAAAGTATAGTCATAAAGATGATATTTTTACTAGTTCTTAAGTAATTTAAAGAAAATGGGTGTTTTAAGAAGTAAATATTGCTAGAGATGTTTATTAGTCAAGAGAGTAATGACATCAGCACATTTTTGTATATTTAAATGCATTGATCAGTTATACTTTAGTTCTGATGAAGTTCTGGTTGAGAACAAAAGCACTTAACTGAAGGACATTGAACTTTTTTATTATGTCTTTGACTTTGGAGTGTTTTTTAGCTGGTCCATTATATATTGTGAGAGTTTCTGACTTTAGAGTGTTCCTTTGATGGTCCATCATATGCTGTGTTTCTTGGATGTTTGTAGTTTCTTTGCATAGCAGTGGTTACAAGTTTTTGGATACTGCATTATCAGCCACAGTTAGTATTTTGGTGATCTGTTCTGCCTGTGCCTGGGTTGGGACATCACAGGTTCATAGGTAGGTACTAGGCTATTGGCCCTAGGGCCTATACAAGCCTAGCCAAAAAGGTACCCCGGCTTTCGCCACCCAAGAAAATTATTTTCCTGTGCCCCTGTCAAGCAGAACCACAGAAGTGATCCCCGGGGTGAATCTCCTTTTACCCATCCAATCATCAAGATTTTTCATGAAGAGTGCTAATGAGGAGCTCTGTTTGACATAGCTACATAGTCTGTTCCAGGGTATGGGAAATCTCTGGGACAGGAATCTATCCCTCCAGCATGTTCTGTTTATTGTGGTGACAAGGTTTAGGTTCCTAGAGCGTGTAGCTCAGAGGGATTGGGATTTCTTTAAGTGGAGCATGTCCAACAGTTCTGGGTTTGACATAGCTTTGTATGTTAGGCAGAGATCACCTCTGAGTAAGCGATATGCGACGGAGTAAAGCTGGAGTTTTTTGAGACGGTCTGCGTAAGGCATCTGTTTGAGGCCAGTAATCCTCTTTGTGAGGTATTTTTGTGGCCTTTCCAGTTGTTGTAGATGTCTTGTGAGGTACATACCAAAAGGGGCGTTGTACTCTATAATGGGTCTAATGAGTGATGAGTGGAGGGGAACAATGACCTCTTTTTTTCTGGATGAGGAACCTTTTGTGATGAGGTGTGCCACGTAGAAGGATTTCCTGACCACTGTGGTGATGTGATTATCAAAGGAGAGACTACTGTCCACCTGTGTCCCAAGGTCTCTTATCACACTTTCGGTGTTAAGTAGACTACTGCCTATGTGGTAGTTCATAGGTACAGAGGTTTTACCAAAGGGGATGACAATGCACTTTTTGGCATTGAGCTTGAGACCATGGCTTTGACACCAGGCATCTGTCTCAGTGAGGCCCTTTTGTAGGATGTCCACATCGTTAGGAGTTTCGATTATGGCTCCTTGTTTGCAGTCATCTGTGAATTTAGTCAGCCAAAGACCTTCTATGTTAGCTGTACTTCAGAGAAGTAGATACCAAACAGGAGAGGGCCCAGGACTGAACCCTGTGGTACTCCACTTGTCACTGGTCTGAAGTCTGATTTGGAGTCTGCTACTTTCACAGTGTGGGTTCTGTCAGTAAGCCATTTGGCAACCCATCTTGTGGCATAGGGATTTATACCTAGTTTAGTGAGCTTATCTATAATTCCAGAGTGGGGGATGGTGTTGAACGCCTTGGCAAGATCTAGACAGGCTGCGTGAAATACCTTACCCTCATCTATGGCTTTGGTGACTACTTCAAAGAAGTCTATCAGGTTTAGGAGACATCTGCCTTTTACAAACCCGAACCGTGTGGGGTTCAGAGTTTGGAGATCTCCAATGTCTTTGTTATGAGTTCCATGATGATACGTTCCATGGCCTTGCAGACCAGGCTCATCAGGCTAGTGGGGCAGTAGTTCCCGGGGTCTGTTGTGGCCCCCCCTTTGTGGAGTGGGATAACCATCACGGTGCGCCATTAAATGGGCACAAAGCCTGAGGTGAGGCTATGATTGAACATGGTACTTAGGTGGGGTGCCAGTTCATTCTGTAGATCGTGTAGAAGGCAGCCTGGGATGTTGTCAGGTCCCATGGATGCTGTGTTCTTGGCTTTGAAGAGTGAGGTTTTTACCTATGCAGCCATGATTACAGGAACTTTGCATTCTTCCCGTATAAAGATGGGCCTTTTAGGGGGTGGGGGGGTAAAGTTAGCACTGAACCTATCTGCCAGGATGTTGGCAATATCAGTTCGGTCTGTATATTTAGTCAAGAATACGCTGACGTGTAAAGAACTTGTAAAACAAAAAACACAGCTGACAAGAAGGTCATTCCAAAAATTTACTAAAAGGTAAAACAACGAACAAGTACATCCAAGACTTAAAGCGCTTTTCATTTGCACTAAAGCAAACTTCTTCAGAAGTCCTTGTAATTAAAATCTGCCACAATTTAATTTGCAGCCCTGCTGACATCACAGACACATTACCTTTACGTCAATGAACAACTTAAAGTTGTAACACTTGAAACCGCTACTAAAAGGAAACAGTATTACCCTAATAAACACAAAAATTTAACCTAAGCTTAATTTTTACAAAGATGTCACATACACATGTTTTACTTTACCATAAAACCTTACTGGAAGACACACTTATGTAAAGGATTATTAACAATAAGTATGGCATAAAACAACAGTGAAACAACCTATTGTATAGATGACAACCAGTTTAAGCATAAAATTCAATTAAATCATTTTTGATTTTCAGGAGGATATTCGGAGGGGAGCAAGACCGAAGCAAGGACTTCAGTCCTCGAACAACAGATGGAACAACAGAAAGAAGAAGTGGAGGAAATAGGTCCAGAGTTCTCCCCTAGGTTTGAATTTGAGCAAGTCAGTGACCCCTTTAATAATGTCACTTTAGTTAGGGGCATGGGTGCTATAGGTGACCAAAGTGAAAATAGTTTCAATATGGGTCTCGATCATCACCCACTTGACAGTGACTTAGGTGTTCCGATTGAGTCTGAGGAAAATTAACATAGAACACCTAGTATGTCTTGTTTTCCAGTATTAATTTCTAACCGAAAGGGAGATTTCAAGATCTACAACTATTCTAGTTCTACCATCACTATGGACATGGCCAATTTATTGGCAAAAGGCAGTACCTTTGTACCTAACACAGAAATTGGACCTGGTTAAAACAATTATTGCTGTTAAACTTTTTGTGAGGAAGTGGAACCTATCTCTGTTACTGGGTAAATCTACACATGCTGTCGACCCCCTCTTTGTGTCTAGTGCTTTCAGTCCCCCACTAAACCCAGTTTTACAAATGTTTGAGCAAGTCTGTGAACTTGATATCAGACAGATTGCTCGCTCTAATAACAACAAAAATATTGTTAAATCTAGCATCACTAGTGATGAAAGGGATTTCCTGGCTTTTATTAGATCCCAGAAAATAAGGATATGTAAGCCAGATAAGGATGGTGGGCTAGCTATCTTCAATATTAATGATTATACTTCACATATGGAGGAGTTACTTAACACTCCAGTTTACCAGGTAAGTTCGCGCTCCGAGGTAAACGGCGCGTATCAGCTGATTAATATGTGCCTCAAAGATCTGTTCATTGATGATAGAATTGATCAAAAAACTTTTAACTACCTTTCTGTATTATACCCACGTTACCCATACATGTTTGGTATTTCTAAACTGCATAAGAGTTTAGTTCAGCCACCCATGTGTCCGTTAATAGATGGTCTGAACTCACCTACTTATCCCATAGCGAAATTTGTTGATGGTTTGTTAAAAAAGTACTTGTCATCAGAAGTACAGGTGTGTAAGGATTCATGGTCCTTTTTAGGTGATTTTAACAAGCTTGACTATAGTGATGATTACAACTTTTTAACTATAGACGTCAAGGACCTTTACACCTGTATACCCCACTCTGTAGGTATTGATTGGACAGCCATTAGATTGAAACAAAATGGCGCCCCAAACAGTGAAATTAGTTTAATCACTGAATTACTGGATTTGATTTTGACAAAAAAATTCTTTTTATTTGGTGAATCCTTCTACCTGCAGAAGTCTGGTGTCGCTATAGGTTCTCCTTGTGGAGGTAGTTTCGCCAATATCGTTATGGCCCACTGGGAATGTGAGTTTGTTTTCAAAAACTGTACTATAGTCAGTAATGTAATATACTATACCCAGTTCCTGGATGACATCTTTATCCTTTTGAAAGGTTCAGCCCAGGAAGCTACTGAACTTGTCCATTATTTGAATGGTACAACTGACTTCCTTAGCTTTACCTCTTCATTTGATACGGATGCCATAGCTTACTTAGATTTGATGTTAGTAAAGAACAGACCATAACACTGTTTTCAAGTGAGTATATATAGGAAGGCAACGTACTCAAATGATTTCCTTCATTTTTCTAGTTGCCACCCTTTCTACCAGAAACGCTCAGTTGTGAAAGGTCAGCTAGTTAGAGCAGCACGTATTAACACAAATTGTGTGATTTCCTTGTGGAATGTGACTGTCTCAAACTTATGTTTCTGAGTCGGGGATACCCAGAGGGCCTGATTGATAGGTTTACAGATGAGATCACTGTTAAAAGACACAATAGGGTCTATTCACCAATTTTAACAGTTAAGCCTCAGGCTGATGTAGGTTTAGAGACTTTACAAGAGTCTGTCGATTTAGTAGTTCCTCTGTGTGTTAACAATAACAGGATATCTATCGACAGTGATTCTTGTCTGAAATTTATAACTACATTTTGCAGTGATAGCTACTCAGTAACAGGCATCCTAAAGAAAAATTGGGAGCTATTCAGGACATCACCAGTACTTTGGGACAAACTCGGAGACACACTTCACACGAGTTTTAGAAGGGGTAGGAACCTGAAAAATTTCCTTGAGTTAGCAAATTCCCACACCACAAGATCAATTGGTATGTTTAAATGTGAGGCATGTAATTATTGTAAGTACATGGTAACATCTAGTACATTTGTGGTCAACAATATGGAATACAAGGTTAGATTCAAGCTCAATTGCCAGTCTAAGTTCATAGTCTATTTAGTAAAATGTAAACAGTGTTTTGCTTTCTATATTGGCAAAATGGAACGTAAATTTCGTGAGAGAGTCTATGAGCACCAGTGTGCAATTAAAAAAGGAAAGTTAGACAACGCATTGACGAAGCATGTACATTCTTTCCCTAATCACGCTTTTACTTTTATGGCTATAGACCAAATAGTTCCACCTATAAGAGGAGGCCCGTTGCCAATTCTTTTGGAAGAATTGGAACTGGCATGGCAAATTAGACTTGAAGCAAGTAGACCCCTTGGTTTGAATGATTTGTGCTCTATAAGTTGTATTTTGAAAAATAAAAACTTGGGTAGATAGCACATTACCAGTAGGTAATACCATGTCTAAATGCCATGGGTTAAAAAACGTTTTGCCAAATACATGGCCTACCAGTGTCAATGATTTCATTGAATTTTATGCTTAAACTGGTTGCCATCTATACAATAGGTTGTTTCACTGTTGTTTTATGCCATACTTATTGTTAATAATCCTTTACATAAGTGTGTCTTCCAGTAAGGTTTTATGGTAAAGTAAAATGTGTATGTGACATCTTTGTAAAAATTAAGCTTAGGTTACATTTTTGTGTTTATTGGGGTAATACTGTTTCCTTTTAGTAGCGGTTTCAAGTGTTACAACTTTAAGTTGTTCATTGCCGTAAAGGTAATGTGTCTGTGATGTCAGCAGTGCTGCAATTTATATTGTGACGGATTTTAATTACAAGGACTTCTGAAGAAGTTTGCTTTAGTGCAAATGAAAAGCACTTTAAGTCTTAGATGTACTTGTTCGTTGTTTTACCTTTTAGTAAATTTTTGGAACGACCTTCTTGTCAGCTGTGTTTTCTGTATATTTAGTGTCATTGTGCTGTAACTCAGAGCAGATCTGAGTGTTGCCATTGAGATTCTTGACATAGCTATAGAATGCTTTGTGGTTGTCTTTAGAATCAGTGGCGATTTTGTTTTCATAACTAGCTTTGGAGGATTTTATGAGGGATCTCAGCTTCTTACTGAGGCTGACCAGGAAGTTCCTCCAATCATGGGATTTTACTCTTTCTTGCAACAGTTTCTTTCTTCTGTTGTAGAGTTTGTTTATGGCAGAAGACCACCAGATTGTCTTCCTTTTTTGGCGGATAGCATCTTGGTTCTGTTAGGGATAGCATGATCCATGCACTCATGAAAGTGCTTATAAAGTGCATTTGTGTAGGATTCAGCAGTCACACCTCTATTGTCCATCTACATGGGTGTCGTGAAGTTTGCCACTTCTGTCTTAAGAAGCGTGAAGTTGGCTTTGGAGAAATTTTTACGGTTGTTTTCCTAATGGGGGTGGGAGCGGGATGTGGGTGTCTAGGGTGTTTAACTTGTTGTCAGATCTGACCAACGAGGAGCTGACCTCTGGTGTGGAAAACCGGTCACCCATGTTGATGATGACCAGGTCTAGGATATTGCTGCCCCTGGTGGTGGTGTGGATAAGTTGATCCAAGGCGTTGGAATTGATGATTTCCAGAAAACGTTGGGCAAAAGAGTTGGTACATGAGTAGTGTTCACAGTTAATGGTAAGGTAGTTGTAATCACCCATTATTAGAGTGTTGGTTTGTTCAGTACACATGTACACAGACATTGCAAAGCTCCTAGGACCACCTCTTCCTATTAATGATACTTTGCGTCTTGCAATCCTGCTGTCCAGTGATGAATGTTGCACAGTGTCCGGTGTCGCATGTCTTGTGTATTCAGATAAGACAATGAGGATTGGGTGTTCATTTAAGTTGTTTATTACACACAAACACATCAGCATTTAGGACTGGAACATTTAATTTAAACAAACTAACTGACTGACTACTATATACATACATGCTTTCACTCTGGCTGCTCACTCAAAATGGCACTCTTGCTTGCACGTGCTCAGTACTTATATGCATGCGCCTGCTGACTGAAATGCTTCTTAAAGGTACTTCATACACTCTGATCTACAGCCTCCTTCCTTGACTATCTGCCTCACATTGACAATGACAATTCATAGGTTCATAGGTAGGTACTAGGCTATCGGCCCAAGGGCCTATGTAAGGCTAGCCAACAAGGTTCCCAAGAAGGTTATTTTCCTGTGCCCCTGTCAGGCAGAGCCACAGAAGTGATCCCCGGGGTGAACTTTCTATTTCCCATCCATTCATCAAGATTTTTCTTGAGGAGTGCTAATGAGGAACTCTGACATAGATGGGTAGCTTGTTCCAGAGTAAGGGAAGTCTCTGGGACAGGAATCTATCCCTCCAGCATGTTCTGTTTATTGTGGTGACAAGATTTAGGTCCCTGGAGCATGTAGCTCAGAGGGATTGGGATTTCTTTAGGTGTATCATGTCCAACAGCTTTGGGTTTGACATAGCTTTGTATGTTAGGCAGAGATCACCTTGGAGTAGGCGATATGCTATGGAGTAAATCTGGAGTTTTTGGAGACAGTCAGCATAGGGCACATGTTTGAGTCCCATAGTCCTGTTTGTGAGGTATTTTTGTGGTCTTTCCAGCTGTTGCAGATGTCTTGTGAGGTACATTCCAAAAGGGGGTGATGTACTCAATAATGGGTCTAATGAGAGCTGAGTAGAGGGTAACAATGACCTCTTTTTTCCTGGATGAGAACCCTTTAGTGATGAGGTGTGCCACGTAGAAGGATTTCCTGATGACTGTGGCAATGTGATTATCAAAGGAGAGACTACTGTCCACCTGAGTCCCAAGTTCTCTCATCACACCTTCGGCATTAAGTAGACTGCCTCCTATGTGGTAGTTCACGGGTACCGAGTTTTTCCCAAAGGGGATGACAATGCACTTTTTAGCATTGAGCTTGAGGCCGTGGCTCTGACACCATGCATCAGTCTCAGTGAGGCCCTTTTGTAGGATATCCACATCGTTTGGGGACTCGACTATGGCACATAATTTGCAGTCATCTGTGAACTTCATTAGCCATAGGCCCTCTGTGTTAGCTTGTACTTCAGAGAAGTAGATAGCAAACAGGAGAGGACCCAAGACTGAACCCTGTAGTATTCCACTTGTCACAGATTTGAAGTTAGATTTGGAGTCTGCAACTTTTACAGTGTGGGTTCTGTCAGTGAGTCAGTTGGCAGCCCATCTTGTGATGTATGGATTTATACCCAGTTTAGTGAGTTTATCTATGATTCCAGAATGGGGGATGGTGTCAAAAGCCTTGGAGAGGTCAAGATAGGCTGTGTGAACTGCCTTGTACTCATCTACAGCTTTGGTGACTGTTTCAAAGAAGTCGATCAGGTTCACTAGGCATGATCTGCCCTTCACAAACCCGAACTGGGTGGGGTCCAGAGCTTGGAGGTTACCAATGTCTTTGTTTATGAGCTCCATGATGATATGTTCCATGGCCTTGCAAACCAGGCTCGTCAGGCTTATAGGGCAATAGTCCACAGGGTCCGTGGTGGCACCCCCTTTGTGGAGTGGTATAACTGTTGCTGTGCACCATTCAGTGGGTACCAAGCCTGACGTGAGGCTGTGATTGAACATGGTGCTTAGTTGGGGGGCCAGTTCATTCTGATGTTCATGTAGAATGCAGCCTGGGATGATGTCCCGTCCCATGGATGCTGTGTTCTTGGCTTTGGAGAGTGCAGTTTTTACCAGCTCAGTTGTGATTGCTGGGACACTGCGTTCTGCTGGTATGGATATGGGCCCTTTAGAGGGTGAGCGGGTAAAGTTGGCACTGACCCTATCAGCCAGGATGTTGGTGATATCAGTTGGTTCTGTAATTTTTGTGCCATTGTGCTGTAACTCAGAGCAGATCTGGGTGTTGCCACTGGGATTCTTGACATAGCTATAGAATGCTTTGTGGTTGACCTTAGAGTCAGTGGCAGTCTTGTTTTCATAGCTGGCTTTGGAGGATTTTATGAGGGATCTCAGCTTCTTACTGAGGCTGACTAGGGAGCCCCTCCACTCATGAGATTTTACTCTCTTTTGCAACATTTTCTTCTTTCTGTTGTAGAGTTTGTTTATAGCAGTGGACCACAACATTGGCTTCCTGTTTTTGAAGGATAGTGTCTTGGTTCATGTAAGTGCATATAGAGTGCATTTGTATAAGATTCGGCAATCGTAACTGTATTGTCCATCTGCATGGGTGTCGTGAAGTTTGCCACTTCTGTCTTAAGAAGCATGAAGTTGGCTTTGGTGAAATTTTTACAGTGGTTTCCTTAATAGGGGGTGGGGGCAGAATGTGGATATCTATGGTGATTAGCTTATGGACAGATCTGACCAATGAGGAGTTGACTTCAGGTGTGGAACACCGGTCACTCATGTTGGTAATAACTAAGTCTAGGATATTATTGCCCCTGGTGGGTTTGTGAATAAGTTAATACAGGGCATTGGAGTTTATGTTGTTGTTGTTGTTGTTGTATCTTTCGGTTTTTCCCGGTTAGGGGTCGCCACAGCGGAACTCCAGTCCGCTAATGATTGACAGTAGATTTTTGCATGCCGAGTTGCCAGCCCTGATGCACAACCTTCAACGAAGGTACGCCCATTCACGCCTGTCTCCAGACAGAAGACGCTCTAGCTGAGAATTGAACGGGACAACGTCTTACTGTGAGGCAACAGCGCTACCGCAGCACCACCACCGCAGTTAGTGCATTGGAGTTTATGAATTCTAGAAAGCGTTGAGCGAAGGAGTTGGTACATGAGTAGTTTTCCCAGTTAATGGTGGGGTAGTTGAAATCACCCATTATTAGGGTGTTTGGTTAACTCTAATATTTTCCAGTATATCAAGAAAAGAGGAGTGGGAATCCTGGGGCATGGTGGGGGATCTGTAGAAAGCTGCAATATGGATTGCAGTTTTGCCCAGAGTTAGTTGCACTTGGATAATTTCAGATGCATTATGTTGGCCAACTAGCCTGGAGGTGTGGATATCCTTAATGAATATGGACATACCTCCACCCTTGGTGTTCCGGTCCTGGTTAGATGGCCGAAAGGTATGGTATGAGTTATATCCTGGTAATGCAGGGGTGCTCTCTGGCGCCTTGTACCAGGTTTCAGTCACTGCACAGATATCAATGTTCTCCATTTTAAGGAGTCCCTCGAGTGAGTGCATTTTGAGGTTTAGACTTCTAGCATTGAGTAGCATTACCCTCAGGTTTTGCTTGCCTGTATCTGTTAAGGTGGTGGATTTGTCGTATGAACCTTGTCTAAATAAGGCACTATAGGGATGGCAAGAGCCTTAGCCAGTATCCGAAATCCTAGGGGTGACAGATGCATGTCATCTCTGGCAAATTATACAGACAATAACAAACAACACAATCATGTCCAGGTTGCCATGTATATGGTATTAGGTCTTGAGATACAACATGACCTCGTAATGTAATAGTTATAACTGGGTTTAGCAACAGGGAGAGTCACTGGGATATGTTCTACTTCTGGATTTTCAGGGATACCTTCAGGAACAGGAACAGATGATGAAATGTTCTCTTGAACATGAGCAGGAACATTGGACAAATCACTCTGAGAATTAGAATCTCCATTACAAGTCAGATGTTGTAACACTGGCTTGGATACTGGTAGTACATGTTTTCAATTCCACCTAAATTCCATCCCTTTTGATTCCACTATGTACGATCTTGGTTCTTCACACAAACATTTCACAAGTCCAATTTGATCAAATCCTTTTGCTGTATGCATCCTCAATATCTCTCCTTTTATAGGATTCAGAGGTTTGCTGGTTTTGTCATAGTAAGACTTTTGGGACAAACACTTTTTTAGAAGTTGCGCTTTTTACTGCTTTACTGTTTTTGGTTCATGGAACCAACAAATTCTTACTGATTGGTAGTCTGGTTCTGGTTTGTCCTGACATTAACCTCTGGGCAGGCAAACCAGGTTTATTATCACAAGGAATGTTTCTGAGATTTAGAAAAACATTGGTATTGTCTCATTTTGATTTCTTTAACAGCTATTTTGCACTTTGAACTGCATGTTCAGCCAAGCCATTTGACTGTGGGTATTCAGGGCTACTAGTAACATGAACAAAGTCTCATGTTTCAGCAGATCGTTTGAACTGCTGACTTGTAAACTGTGCACCATTGTCAGAAATTACTCTGTGCAGACTACAATGGACAGAAAAATTTCTCTTAAACTTAGTAATGACAGTGCTGGACATTAGGTTAGGAAGTAGGTCAATCTCAAACCAATCTGAATAAAAGTCTACACTAACCAAGTAATACTGACCATTCTATACAAAAATATCTGCAGCCTCTGTCGACCAAGGTAATTCATGAATCTGGGTTAACTGAAGTGTTTCTTTTTGTTGATGCTGTTTAGTACTATTACAAAGAGAACACGACAAAAGTGTCTTCTCAATATCTTTTGACAAAGCAGGCCAAAATACTAGACCTTTTGCCCTTCTTCTGGTACAATCAGTTCCTGGGTGGCCATGATGCAAGATCTCTGTATACTCTTGTTGCAAGGAGTTTGGAATAATCACTTGGGACCTTTCATGATGATACCATCTTCCATCAAAATCTCGTCTCTGTAAGGAAAATACTGCTGCACATCTACTGGTAAACAAGATTGCTTTGATGGCCATCCTTAACTGATAAAGTAGTTGAGCTTCTGCAGAATTGGATTTGAAGCTGTGTGAGTTCTAAGCTCATCAACATGTGTGGATGAAAAAATTTTCACTTCCATGACTTCAAAATCAGGACTCTCATTCTCATACTGTTCAGTGTTTTTTTCTGGCTGATCAGGATAAAGTATCAGCAAGATAACAAAGTTTTCCTTTTGTATAAACAATATTGAAATTGTACTTCTGTAATTTGAACATCATGCATTGCAATCTCGCAGGAGTTGTGTGCACTGGCTTTCTCAAAAAATGTCTAAAGGTTGGTGGTGAGTTTCGATTTGAATAGGTCAGCCATAAATATAATCATGGAACTTTGAACATGCAAATGCAATTGCCAAGAGCTCTTTCTCTATTTGAGCATACTGCATCTTGATTTTGGTCAGAGTTCTCAATGCATAGGCTACTGGTCTATCTCTTGAAGAATGACTGCACCAGGACAAACTTAGAAGCATCACAGGAAAGAGTTACTGGTTTGTGAACATCATAGTATCTTAAAGTAGGTGGACTTGCAATTTTCTGTTTCAGGACATCAAATGCTCTTTGGTGTTGTTGTGTTGTTCTGACCAGGACCAGGATACATCTTTGCATGTCAGCTCTCTTGGTGCTGAAAGTTGACTAAGATCTGGAATGAACTTGCCTAAGTAGTTGACCATGCCAAGAAAACATTGTAGGGACTGGACATTGTCTGAAGCTGGCGTCTCAAGAATTGCTGTTTGCTTGGAAGGATCTGGTCGTAAACCTGAACTGGTAAACAAGTAACCTACATAATAACTTCTTGTAGCCTGAATTTACGTTTCTGAGGATTCAGCTTAAGATTCACTTCACAAGCACATTCCAGAACTTTCCTGAGGTTTCTGTCATGTTTGACTTCACCATTGACTCTTATAAGAATATCATCTACTATAATAGCAGATTATAATACTATAATACTATTAAATTACTATAATTTGGATGGCGCAGTGGTGCAGTGGTTAACATTGTCATCTCACAGCAAGGGTTCTCCGGTTCAATTCTTGGCTGGGGTGCCTTCTGTCTGGAGTCTGCATGTCCTCTCTGCATTCATGTGGGTTTTCTCTGGGTGCTCCGGTTTCCTCCCTTGATACAATGACATGCATCTGGAGTATTTCTCCCCAGGCCTCCACTGAAAATTGGCTCATTCCAAGTGGGACTTTCCCGGTAAACAAATGTTGAATAAAAATAATAGCCCATGGATAGCTAGAAAAAAAATTGCTCCATTGCATGTTGAAAGACTTCACTTGCAGAATTTATTCCAAATGGCATTCTCAAAAATATGTACCTTCCAAATGGTGTACTGAATGTGGCTAGCAATGAAGATTTTCAATCAAGCAAAATTTGCCAAAATGAACTTTTTGCATCTAAGACAAAAAAATCAGTGGCATTTGGAATGGGGGCAGGAACCTCCTCCACCGTGCGCATTGGATGATGAGGTCATTTTCGTGCTTTGTTCAAATCTCTTGGATCAATACATATTCTAATATCATTTGAGCTTTTCATATGAGCTACCACCATGGAAGATACCTATTCAGTTGGTTCTTCTACTGGACAAATTACTCCTTACTGCACCATTCTGTCTAGCTCGGCTTTGACTCTGTCCTGTATAGCTACTGGAACTTTCTGTGCTGGTCTGATGACTGGGCTTACCTCATGAAGTACACAACTGGGAGTTTGCCTAGTTTGTCTTCAAAAAGATCAGCGTAGTCAGAAAAATATTTTGGGTGAAATTTGAGCTAGCTATCATTCAAGCTTACATGGTGGACTTATTAAATGAAAGCAGTCCAATTTTCAAACCATCTCTGAGGCCTAATAATGACCACACTTGTCTTTTGGCTACATAAAACTACTGTTCCAAGCAGAGTAAAATGAAAGTACTACTGAGCTTTCAGTTTGAATTTCTTCACCACCATAATCAACAAGCTTTGTGCACTTTGCCATATCAAGCTTCTCGCCAGCTTTTACTCTAGCAAATGTTTCTGCTGACATAACATTGGACTTTGAACCAGTATCTACTTTGAGTTCTACAGGTCTCCCATTAATCAGAATAGAACAAAGTACTTTGTTCTATGCCCACAAATGTACTGCATTGGCAGTTTCAACAAGCACAGTCACACCATCAACATAAAAAGTAGGGTTGCAGCTTTCTACTTGATCAACTTGTCTTGTTGTATCCTCTTTTTTTAATAAAAGAATGTGACCCTTTAGGTTTACAAAACCTTTTGAAATGATTACACTTTTTACGTGTCACACTGCTGACCAAAAGTTAAGCAGTTTTCTCATTCATTTGGGCTCATGATTTCCACCACAATTACGACAGTTGACTATGAGGCTTGACACAGGTTTTGCTGAAATGACCACACCTTTAGGCCTATATTGTTTAACCTTGCACTGCATACTATTTACATTAGCACTGGAAGGAACTGCAAATGTGCCTTTCTCATTTGTAAACATATTTGTGTCCTTTTCTGTATATATATATATATATATATATATATATATATATATATATATATATATGACAAATCTCAATGGCTTTATTCAATATTAAATCACTGTCTTGAAGCAAAATCTTTCTTAATGCATCATTATTAACACACACACAAGCCTGTTTTTTATCAACTCATCTCTTAGATCACCAAATCTGCACATTTTAGCCTTATTTCTCAAGTCAGTTTTATATGGTGCAGAACTTTCACAAGAATTTTAATCTCTTGTGTAAAATAAGTGCCTTTCCATTGTAATATTTGTTTGGAGGTTACAAATTTCTCTAAATTTACATTTTAAGCACTCAGGGTCTTCCCGCATTTCAGCCAGTACCACAATATGGTGGTCTACCCCCTCCCCTGCAAACATAGCAGGTGTATACACAAATGAATGCTCTCTTTCAGTGGCTTCTGATCCAGCTAAATTAAGCAGAATAAATGCCTTTATACATGTGTCTTTATCATAAAAAGCAGCCTGTATGAAAATATCATACTCTTTCTCAAAAACTCTACAATTTTCTGTAATATACTTATCAAACACAAGTGGACTGGGTCTGCAAAATCCTTCTGCCATGCCAACAATTACTTTGAAACACAGTGCAAACTTGGCCTTTGTAATTATATGTGAACATATACATGCACCAGGTACTTGTAATAGCATTTAATTCCACAAAATCCCTTTGAAATAACTGTACTTTGTGAAATAACTGTACTGTAATACTGCACACACTTGCCAATATTTTGCACACTTCAGATACTTCAAATAGCTTTAGTTAATACAAAAAAGTAGTGCAGAGTGAAAAAATACAGTAATTTTCCATTTTTATACATTTTATGTGATTTGGATACTGTTTCAAATATTTTCTAATTATTTAGAATGTTTTTATTAATATGGCACAATTTTAAACATTTTGTTTAATTAGAAATTCGTTTTGAGCATTTTAAATGCTTTGTTTTATATTAATTGAGTAAAAAAATAATTTAAGCAAGTTTTAGTACCTAGAATTAATTTCTGACTGTTTGCAAGTTGTTTGAGCTTCAGATGACCCACTTCTGTATATTCCTTCATTACTGACTGTGCAGCTCATGGTTTTGACTTTGGATCCCATTCTGACACCATGTCTCTTGTCTTGTGTATTCAAATAAGACAATGGGGCTTGGGTGTTTGTTTAAGTAATTTATTACACACAAACACATCAGGATGGAGGACGGGAACATTACAATTAAATGAACTAAGTGATTGACTGCTAGACACATACATGCTTTCACTCTGGCTATTCACTCAAAATGGCACTCTTGCTTGCACTTGCTCAGTACTTATATGTACATGTCTGCTGAATAAAATGCTTCTTAAATGTATATCACACACTCTGATCTACACACGGTATAACAGGCTGTGCACAGTGCTAACATTTTACTCCTTGTTCAGAATTGTGGAATAGACATGGCCCCTTTATACACTGAATTCAGCAGGACTAAAATCTTCCTCCATCTGCAATACAAGCACTATAGACTGTGTCTGCTGGGCTAATATGATGGCTGCTTATGTAAGATCAATAAAACATTAGCTTGTTATTGCATTAAATGATAATATTGGCATGACCTGTAGCACCACCTGGATCTGCTCCAATAGTAGGAGACAGAGGTTAGGGGAGATGATGCTGACTTTCTATTATCAACATTCTGTACTTGTATTGGCAGTGTACAGTCTGGCTACCACTTGTTGCTTTAATTGCCTTTTTTTGTTAGGGCTATATCTTACCGATTACTGTCTGTTTTATCTTTAACAGTGGCCAAGGGGGTAGAACTGAACTATGCAATTTGTCTAAGGGAATGTGACAGCCTGCCTGGGCAGCAAAGTATGTTCAATTTATAGCTGTTTGGACTCTAATCTATAACATTTCTTTCTGTTTGTTTTTCATTCTATATGATCAGCTTTGGGGAAGGCTGAGGAGAAGAATCAGCCACCTAAGACTCCCCCAACCACCATGCCTGCTACTGTGTAACCTGTAGTCATGAGGCCTGCTTTTTTGCAGATGATGACAGTCATTCTTTGAAAAGTGGTCAGGAAGGCTAAGTAGGGTCTCTGGGGGCACTTTGCAGGAGGACAGAGGAGGGTCTTCATTTGAATGTGTTCTATCCAGTTCTTTTTTGGTCCCATAGTAGCAATTGTCATGCCCAGAGATGACTGACATAGCCCTGTTAGCTGAATATTCAAAGTGGTACCCTGGACTGTCTTTTTGTAAAGCTGATTGAGTTTCATTTTTTCCAGGTCAGGCCACATGAGATGACATCTCATCAAGATGATAGCCCTCGAGGTGACTGACATATGGGTGCAATCCTTATCAGGATTGATGAGGCAGACAATAGGTACTCCTTTCTCTCCCACATTATAGTGTTCTCCTTCTTTATGTTACTCCATAGTGTGTTTGTAAAGTCCTCTCCATAATCAGTTTTCCACCATCTACCAGTCTACAAAGGTTCATGGAGGTCCTTTCAAGCCTAGCCAAGAATTTTGCCCATATTCCCACAAAGACAGCACCTGTTTCCCCTGTCCAGCAGGGACACAGGAGGGATCCCAGGGGTGTATTTTCTGTTTCCCATCCAGTCATCCAGGTTCATCTTAAAGAGGCTAGTGAGGTACTCTGCTTGACATGGAGAGGGAGTCTACTCCACAGATGGGGGAATCTTTGGGACACAGATCTATCCTGCCAACAAGTTCTATTAATGTCACAGACCAGGTTGAGGCCTTGGGTGTGGGTTGCGCCAGTGAAGTTTGACTTACAGATATACAGCAACTCCATCAAGGCTGAGTCTGTGATGGCCTTGTATGCCAGACACTGGTCAGCCCTGAGCAGTCTGTACAAAACTGAGTAGAGAGATGGGGCTTTTAGCCTATCTGTATAGGATAGGTGTTTGAGACCCTGGATTTTCCTGGTCAGGAACCTCTGTGGTCTCTCCAGCTGCTGCATGTGGCAAGGTACATGTACTCGATAATGGGTCTGATAATGGAGGAGTACAGGGATGTTATGACCACCTTGTTCCTGGATGAAATACCCTTACTTATGAGGTGGGCCATGTAGAAAACCTTCCATACAACGGGTTCCTATTACGTGATTGAATGAGTCTTGATCAACGTAAAAGAATGAAAAGGCAAAATAGTGAAGCGGCTTTTAAGCGAATTCTTTCCCTGGGAAAGAATTCACTAGGCCACTTCCATTACTTTGCCATTTTTGGCACTGTAGTGTGATCTCAGAGTTGGTATATTTAAGTAGGGGGTGTGGGGGGCACAGCCCCCCACTTTATGTATTGTTTTAAAGTTTTTTTTGTTTTTGTTTTTTTTTTTGGAACAGCGATTTTTTTCCCCTTTTTTCACTGTTCTGAGGTTTTGACATTGTAAGCTTATTTATACGTTCGATGTTATAATATAGACCCCGTACAACGGAGGCAATGTGGTGGTCAAAACTCATGTTGCTATCAACCTGGGTGCCTAAGCCCCTCACTATTGATTTCATGCTTAGTATGTTGTAATGAATGTGCTAATTAGTGGGGATGCCATTTTCCCTAAAGGGGATAATGATGCATTTCTTGTCATTCAGTTTGCAGCCATGCTTCTGGCACCAGTCATTAGTTTGGATAAGGTCCTCTTGGGGGATGCTCACATCCCTAGAAGAATTTAAGACAGCACCCAGCTTGCAGTCATCTGCAAACTTGGTCAGCCACAGAACACTGGTTTTGGCTTGCATCTCAGAAAAGTATATCCAAAACAGTAGAGGACCCAAGACTGATCCTTGGGGTATGCTGCTCATTAAGGGTCTACTACTAGAGGTGGCTTCCCCTATTTTGACTGGGTGGGTTCTATCAGTGAGCCAGTTAGCTACCCATCTGGTATCATACTAGTTGATGTCTAGCTTTGAGAGTTTATCTATTTTGCCCGAGTGGGGAATAGTGTTGAAGGCTTTGGCTAGGTCAAGGTAGGTGGTGTGCAATGTCTTCCTCTTTTCTATGGCTTTGGTGACTGTTTCAAAGAAGTTGACCAAGTTTAACAGGCATGATCTCCCTTTGACAAAGCCAAACTGTGTGGGATCAAGTGTTTGGAGGTTGCTAATGTCCTTATTTATAAGGTCCATGATAAAGCATTCCATGGCCTTGCAGATCAGGTTAGTTAGGCTGATGGGCCTATAATTGCCTGGGTCAGTGGACACTCTACTGTTGTGTAGAGGGATGACAGTGGCTGTCCTCCATTCAGCTGGGACGAAGCTGGTGCTCAGGCTTTGGTTAAATAGGATGCCTAATGGTGCTGCAAGCTCATGTCTGAATTCACATAAAATACAGCCAGGGATGTTGTCAGGTCCCATGGAGGCTGTGTTTTTTGCCTTTGAAAGGGCATTAAAGACCTGATCCTTGGTGATGAGAGGAGGGGGCAGGTGCTAGGGATGTCTTGATTTACTGATTGTTGGATGGGGGGTGAAGGTTTCACTCTGTTTGCTATCAGGTTGGCCATATCTATGGCATTTGTGTATATGGTGTTCTTGACCAACAGTTCAGAGCAGATTTAGGTGTTATCTTTGAGACTGCAGACATATGTGGATTAGGCCTTGTGATTGTCCTTAGTGGATGTGGTCAATTCTGACTCAAATTTAATCTTAGAGGATTGTCAGCAGAATCAGCCCAACTCTCTTGGTTTCTGTCTGCATTTTATGTTTTCTTGTTTGTTCCTGCTTCCTTTTTCTTCCTTATGTACTCATTCTACCCTGCACTTGTTCCATGCTAACTTTCCTCCAGCCTTCTTAAAATAAATGGAAACTGGGCTCTTATTTCACAAAAAAATAATGTGTCCTTCTTCCCCCACATCTGTCTTCCCTTCCCATTGACCTTCTGTTTATTCTTCTGCTTGCTCTTCCCAGTTTTTGAGTTTACTATGTACCTCTTCCTAAACATTTATAAGATGTCAGAACATGGCAATTTACTGTGGTGGCTTTGTATGAGCAACTGTCAGTGTCCATGCTGCAGCTATGAGGAGTGTTTGCATCAGTCATGTCACATCCTTGTAGCTTTTTGTGGCTTTCCTTTGAGCATGTGATTACCCATAGCATGGCCACTATAGTAACATTGTTATAGCCATTAATGTGACTGCACTGTTTTACTGTGACCTTTTCCACAGAATGATGGCATTCCATTTGACATACTGCAGAGATAATCAGTATCACACCAATGTCACTGTCTACTCTGTACTTTTCAGCAAAGTATGGTGGTATTACCCATCTTTCTAAATAGCCCCCCTCCCATGTTTGCGTAACATCTTTGTCTTTTTTCAGTATTTATAGATATGATGACTGTGCCTTCACTGTACTTACATGAACATGTTTATTAGATAGTAGAAAAAACACATTTGAAAGTCTTTAACTAAGACATGCCTATGAGGATAATATCATCAATGTATAGTTCTTCACTCCAATTTGCTCATATGCTGTGTGCATATTACATTAATGACATAAATACTCTAAGTTAAAACCAATGTAAGGCAGTTCCAAGAATCAAATTTAACTGCTGAAACATTTCTTTCCCTTACTTCTGCATCAAAGTATTCTGTATTGTAGTGTTGAATCTGCTGGAAGGAAGTCTTCACCCCCCACTCACAGTCCTTATACTCCTTTAGTTGAAGCTAAATTAACACCTCAGAGTATTCTACTTTAGCAGTGCAAAATTTCCCTTGAGAAAGAAAACAAAGCCCATAACAATAGAATTTAATTATGTTAGTTACCTAGAGTTGAGTTTAAAGACCTCGTCTTTGTATCCCATAACATTCTACCTCATTGATTGTTTTTGGTGGAAACCATCTGGGGGTAACTGCATTCCCTTGAAATATCTGATTGGTTGAGCCCACTCCATTCACCCTCACTGTGTTCAGCCTCACTCTGCTCCCATACTCAATCCCCAATTCCCAACCACCCCTACATCATCTACATTTATTGTAAGTTAATCACCACCCACTGTATTCCCACCAGCCACAAAAAAACTTACAATGTATATTTTGCCCTTCTTTCATGCACCCACTAACCACCTTTCTTCTTTGTTTCAGCTGGATTTTATCTACATTGTAACTTGACAATTCCTCCCACTTCACTCAGTCCACAACCAGTCAAACCCTATATGGCCCTCTATCACTATCCTGTTTACATTTTTGTTAACTGGACACTCACATAATAATCAGCATGCTATTCAAAGTACTATAATTCATTTCTCTCCTCTTTCTAGCACTCATAAGCAACTATCATATACTTGTCAATACCAGTCTAATGCCTAATGCGCAGGACACTGTTTTCAAATCTAATTACTATCATATTTCATTTTGTATAACCCACAGCCTTTACAACCTATCTCACATCCATCTTTTCAAGCATATATATATATATATATATATATATATAAAAGTAACTAACCCATCCCACCAACTTTTCACAAAGAACAAATTTATAATCAAGTGACACTGTATATTCCAACTACCCCTGCCCAGTTTACAACTGTGCAGTGACATTTACCGCAACCCAGTTCCAACCACTACAGCCTCTCACATAATGGCCCACATGTCCGTTAAAAGTATAACACTTCACTCCTGCAACTCAGGTAAAACAAATTTAAAATTTATAAATGTTAACCTTAGAAGCATCTGAAATAAAGTAATGTGGCTAAAACTCAAAATCAAAGGCACTGAAATCCTTCCACCAGGACATAGTATTCTTAGGGCAGAGTGTATATCCAAAAAAGCAGGTGGTGTCACTATTATTTACCCAAAACACTTGAACATTTCCCATTATTAGAAAAATCATCTCTCATTCAATAATACAAAGATTCTTATTCCCTTATTCAAAATAAACTCTTAGAAGACCCTATATATCACAGACATATGTTTCCTCTGGCAATAATATCAGCACAGCAGAGCACATACTGTCCTGGTCATCTACTAATATTCCCCAAGAAACCATCATCCTTAAGGACCTTAACACTGGCTGAGCCCAAACTGTATCTGATACTCCCACTACCAGTATTAACCTGTATTGTTTCTCTCAGCTCATTAATACACCAATACGTTTAACAACTCATCCTCTAAGGCCTCTACGCTAGACAGGATTTTCTCAACTAAACCCAGTAATATCTATAACTATGGCACACTATTTGACAACCTAGTTGACCCTCTGGCCTAGTTTTAACAGGCTTGTATGTAATCCAGCAAAACATCACATATACAAGAATGTGCATAACCTATCCAATTTAAATGTAGACAGTTTCATCTCCAGCTTCAAGCAATACAACTGGAATATGTTAAAAAACTTCCTCTAGACAAAACTACAATTGAATTTAACAAAACCTTTAACAATATACTGAACAAATATGCTCCGATCAGAAGAAAAAGAGACTTAATCTAGCATCATGGCTATCTAAATCAGTAGGCAACTAATGGTCATTAGAGGCAAGGCCTGAAAAGCATGGCACACTAACAAATCCCAGGAAAACTTCTACACTACAAACAGATAAGAAATATAACCAAATGCAGTATAAGGCAGGATAAAAAACTCAACTTCTTTAACTTATAGCTGGCACACCAAAATTAATCTTAAAAATTCTGGTCATTGGTCCAAAATCTACTAAACCCAGGACAAAATCAACAACCCCAGAAGACACTTCAACAGTCACTAATAACTTTAACAATACTTCCTTCAAGGTGTAACTTCACTTATCAAACAAAACCCCACCACCAAATCAGCCCTTCTCCAACCACAAAATTCCATGGAAGCCCAGTTCTTATTCAGATCTGTCCCTACCTCCACCATAAGAAAATATCTCCTAAACCTAAAACCTACAAGTTCTGTTGCGCACAAGCTTTCTCATGAATTTCTATATATTGTAGCTGAAGCTCAGTGATATCCATTATCTATACTAATAGACACATCCATTCTAGGGTCTCATGTCCCAGCCATTTGAAAGAAGGCATATATACTTGCACTTCACAAATGAGGACCCTGTGGTGACTACTCCATCTTCAGGCCAACGTTTATATTTTATACAATCAGCAAACAAATAAATCCAAACCAGCCCAGAAGTTGAAAATGTTGAAACACAGGTGCCCAGTAGGAAGGTAGCTGGAATAAAGAAGCTGAACCACGACAAAGTAAAATCTTCTTTTTTAATACAAAATGGTGAACGCTTTTGCATGTGTCTCATTACTGGACAAGCACAAGCATTCAACACTTTCTCTCCTGTAAACTCTCTTCCTTAGGCTTCTGCCCCTCCTCCCTCTCATGGTCTAACAGTTACCTAATAGATAAATTCCAAGGAATCAAATAGCAGCAAATACGCATCATTTTTACACTTTACTGTATGAGTGCCACAAGGTTTTATATGTTGACCCCCTACGTAATGTATTTTTAAATGATCTAGACTCATCTGCACAACCTCTAACTTACAAAACTACAAAAAATGAATCAAGGATCCTTTATGGCCATAGAATCCTGGCTAGACAACTTACAACTCCTACTTAACCCCATCCAAAAAAAAAACTATTATGTTTCACCCCTAAAACTTTCTCCCAGAGAAAATCTCTTGTCAAAACCACTTCACTAAATAATACCTCGACTTAACATCAAACTCTTAGGTGTCACCATTGAAGACAACATGAAATTTGACTGGCACTTCCAAACTGCTATTTAAAAAACACTAAAAGCTAGGCCTCTTATATAGAACAAAACTCTACCTAACAGACAGATGGAGAAACAATAGCTAAAGCTGACTTCTTACCTGCTGTATTGTATGCCTCCCCACTCTTTTCTAACCTACAAACTTCCATGCAAACAAACTGGAACAGTATACAATAAAATAGCTAACTTTTCTGCAAATCACCCCTTTAGAACTCATTGATGTTCTGTCCTTAAAAACTAAATTGGACTGAACTCCCACACCACCCTCACTATAGTCAGTTACTACTAGCTCATACTCTAATATACTACCCTGATAAGTTGCTCAGCACTAAAAGGCATGTTTCAACAGCACCATCTTACCATGGACTGAACTCCCACACTCTAATATACTACCCTGAGAAGTATCCACACTAAAAGGTACAACCTTGTATCGGAAACTGTCGGGAAGTGCGCTATTTTTATATGTTGAACTCTGAAATAGTATTGTTTGATGGCTGCAATAGTTTTGCCTTTAAGATACTAACGTGTTTTTCAGGTTAGTCTTATAGCAACTTTTATATTTACTGCCTGACTCCGTGTTTACAGCTTCTTTCCTAACAATGAGACTTATCTAGTTAGTATATTTTCAGCCTTCACTGCTTTCTTACCTAATGAATGTATATATGTTTTTTCCTGCTTATCTGAAATTACTGTACCCTTAATGCTAAGTTACTGTTTGTCTATATTACATATTTGCCTCTCTCTCCCCTATATTCTACCCAGCTCTCCAGTCTGCGTATCCTGTTCTCAGAATTAAGAACCTACCCCACCTTATTTACCTGCTGTGTTACCCATAAACCAAGGACTACTGCCATAAAATCTCCGCACTCCCACCATTTCAAGAAACAAGAAAGTATGTGGTCTCCTACAGCTGATAGTTAAGCCTAACTTTGTCAATAGTATTTTACAAAGGCTGAAAACACCAGCTTTGGCCGGCTAAGAACTAGCTGTATTCAACTGGACGTATAAGAGAATTTAAGTACCTTTATCTGCACTTTTTTTCAAAAAATACAGTATTTAAATTGATTTAACTGTGTTGCAGGAATATTAACTGAACTGCAAGTTAGTCAGTGCTTTCAGAATTTTATTATTTGCTAGTAATTACAGGTGTGGGGGTAGCCACATTCTTTGATTTCCTGTCCTTGCCTATTTAAGTGGTACAGTGTGAAATATTTTCTGCTTAAAAACCTCAGCTTTAGCCGGCTAAGAACTAGCTGTATTCAACTGGACGTATAAGAGAATTTAAGTACCTTTATCTGCACTTTTTAAAAAAAAATACAGTATTTAAATTGATTTAACTGTGTTGCAGGAATATTAACTGAACTGGAAGTTAGTCAGTGCTTTCTGAATTTTATTATTTGCTAGTAATTACAGGTGTGGGGGTAGCCACATTCTTTGATTTCCTGTCCTTGCCTATTTAAGTGGTACAGTGTGAAATATTTTCTGCTTAAAAACCTCAGCTTTGGCTGGCTAAGAACTAGCTGTATTCAACTGGACGTATAAGAGAATTTAAGTACCTTTATCTGCACTTTTTCAAAAAATACAGTATTTAAATTGATTTAATTGTGTTGCAAGAATATTAACTGAACTGGAAGTTAGTCAGTGCTTTCTGAATTTTATTATTTGCTAGTAATTACAGGTGTGGGGGTAGCCACATTCTTTGATTTCCTGTCCTTGCCTATTTAAGTGGTACAGTGTGAAATATTTTCTGCTTAAAAACCTCAGCTTTGGCCGGCTAAGAACTAGCTATATTCAACTGGACGTATAAGAGAATTTAAGTACCTTTATCTGCACTTTTTTTTCAAAAAATACAGTATTTAAATTGATTTAACTGTGTTGCAGGAATATTAACTGAACTGGAAGTTAGTCAGTGCTTTCTGAATTTTATTATTTGCTAGTAATTACAGGTGTGGAAGTAGCAACGTTCTTTGATTTCCTGTCCTTGCCTATTTAAGTGGTACAGTGTGAAATAATTTCTGCTTAAAAACTTCAGCTTTGGCCGGCTAAGAACTAGCTGTATTCAACTGGACGTATAAGAGAATTTAAGTACCTTTATCTGCACTTTTTTTTCAAAAAATACAGTATTTAAATTGATTTAACTGTGTTGCAGTAATATTAACTGAACTGGAAGTTAGTCAGTGCTTTCTGAATTTTATTATTTGCTAGTAATTACAGGTGTGGGGGTAGCCACATTCTTTGATTTCCTGTCCTTGCCTATTTAAGTGGTACAGTGTGAAATATTTTCTGCTTAAAAACCTCAGCTTTGGCCAGCTAAGAACTAACTGTATTCAACTGGACGTATAAGAGAATTTAAGTACCTTTATCTGCACTTTTTTTAAAAAAAAATACAGTATTTAAATTGATTTTAACTGTGCTGCAGGAGTATTAACTGAACTGGAAATTAGTCAGTGCTTTCTGAATTTTATTATTTGCTAGTAATTACAGGTGTGGGGGTAGCCACATCCTTTGATTTCCTGTCCTTGCCTATTTAAGTGGTACAGTGTGAAATATTTTCTGCTTAAAAACCTCAGCTTTGGCCAGCTAAGAACCAGCTGTATTCAACTGGACGTATAAGAGAATTTAAGTATCTTTATCTGCACTTTTTTTTCAAAAAATACAGTATTTAAATTGATTTAACTGTGTTGCAGGGATATTAACTGAACTGGAAGTTAGTCAGTGCTTTCTGAATTTTATTATTTGCTAGTAATTACAGGTGTGGGGGTAGCCACATTCTTTTATTTCCAGTCCTTGCCTATTTAAGTGGTACAGTGCGAAATATTTTCTGCTTAAAAACCTCAGCTTTGGCCGGCTAAGAACTAGCTGTATTCAACTGGACTTATAAGAATTTAAGTACCTTTGTCTGCACTTTTTTTCAAAAAATACAGTATTTAAATTGATTTAACTGTGTTGCAGGAATATTAACTAAACTGGAAGTTAGTCAGTGCTTTCTGAATTTTATTATTTGCTAGTAATTACAGGTGTGGGGGTAGCCACATTCTTTGATTTCCTGTCCTTGCCTATGTAAGTGGTACAATGTGAAATATTTTCTGCATAAAAACCTCAGCTTTGGCCGGCTAAGAACTAGCTGTATTCAACTGGACGTATAAGAGAATTTAAGTACCTTTGTCTGCACTTTTTTTCAAAAAATGCAGTATTTAAATTGATTTAACTGTGTTGCAGGAATATTAACTGAACTGGAAGTTTTGACTCTGCTCTTCAGTTAGTCCCATCCACCCTCCCTGTTTTTGTTTTGGTGTTAATCTTAGTGGCCTTGAAACTGCCCGCCCCTCTTGTAAATTTGTGTTTGGATACTCCTTCTGGGCCCATCTCATTTGCTCACTCAACTGAGTGCAGTGAGATCATATTCTGATTTCAGGCACTCTTACTGTGTACAAAGAGAGCATCTGGGAAACAGAAAAAAAAAAATAAACTTGTTTCCTGCCTTTCCTGTTAAGTGGTATAGACTATTTGTAGACTTCTGAGCCCCCATGCCCTTCTGTGTTGGAGGGAAGCCTTCTAGCTTAGTTTTTTTCTAATAACTAGCCAGTTTTCTAGTTTCAGCACTCAAATCTGTTTCTTTGATCTCAGCACTTGTTCAGAACTCATTGTAAGCACTACATAAGCTGCAAATTACTACAGCACTCAACTTTTCTTACTTGTCTAGTGGAAAGCAGTTTTTAGTACTTAATAAATAAGCACTTATCCAGGCATATCTAAGGGTCAGCTCCCAGTGATCTCTCCTATCTAATTGATGAATCTGGGCATCTTGGGGCAATGCAGCAATTGCCTCATGTACACAGACAACCCTCTCCTCCTACCACCCAACACCACAACCTGTGAGAGATGCACTTATATAGCCAAACTGGAAGCAAAGCTCTCTTCACCCAAAACTGGACTAGACAGTCAAGAGGAGAAGGTAAACACTTGCACCGCACCACACTCATCACATAGTCCCTCAAAACCTACACCACCAAAACACATACATAGAAACACAAAACACACACCTACATTCGCGGAGGCTCTCAATGAAAACCTGCCCAAGCATCAGGGACATCCAAAGCATAAATGCAAGCAAACTCCACCCCCCAACACAACCCACATGACACATAGCCCACAAACTCAGTGTGCCACTCAACCACAGCCCATAAGGCATAACAACGTACCCAACACTCTAGTCATAGGTGACTCTATAGTCAGGCACACTGATGTTCCACTCACTAGACTAAACAAGGAGAAAGTTACTGTCAGCTGCCTGTCAGGTGCCAGGATCCGCCACATAACACATACACTCAGGTCACTCCACAATAAGTACAAATATGACACTGTCATTGTCCATGTTGGTGTGAATGACCTGAGACGTACCTCCCTGGACTACATGAAAAGAGACATGGAGGAGCTCTCCGATCTTGTATCCCAGGCAGGTATGACCCTAACCCTGAGTAGCATCCTGCCATCACCCAGAATGATATCACAGTACAAGGACAAAATGATTGACTTCAACAATTGGCTAAGCTTGTGGTGTCATTCTAAGGGGATCCAGTATTTGTCTGCCTGGGACGACATGATTGACAGTCCACGATGCTTTGCCAGAGATGGCCTGCAATTGTCGCCCTTAGGATTCCGGATACTGGCTAAGACTCTTGCAACCCCTATAGTGCCTTTTTTAGGCAAGGTTCAAATGACAAATTCACCACTGTAACAGGTACAAGCAAGCAAAATCTGAGGGTAATGCTACTCAATGCTAGAAGTCTAAACCTCAAAATGCACTCACTCGAGGCACTCCTTAAAATGGAGAACATTGACATCTGTGCAGTGACAGAGACCTGGTTCAAAGCTCCAGAGAGCACCCCTGCATTACCAGGCTTCAATTCATACCACACCTTTCGGCCACCTAACCCAGAAAGAAGCACTAAAGGCGGAGGCTTGTACATATTCATTAAGGATATCCACACCTCCAGGCTAGTTGCACAGCATAATGCATCCGAGATTATCCAAGTGCAACTGACTCTGGGCAAGACCGCAATCCAAATTGTAGCTTGCTACAGACCCCCCACCATGCATCAGGATTCACACTCCTCATTTCTTGATACACTGGAAAGTATTAGGGTACAACCCAACACCCTAATAATGGGCAATTTCAACTACCCCACCATTAACTGGGAAAACTACTCATGTACCAACTCTTTTGCTCAACGTTTTCTAGAATTCATAAATTCCAATGCCTTGGATCAACTTATTCAGACCCCAACCAGGGGCAGCAATATCCTAGACCTGGCCATTACCAACATGGGAAACCGGTGTTCCACACCAGAGGTCAATTCCTCGTTGGTCAGATCTGACCACAAGCTAATCAGCCTAGACATCCACATCCCACCCCCAGCCCCAATTAGGGAAACCATCGTAAAAAACTTCTCAAAAGCCAACTTCACACTTCTTAAGACAGAAGTGGCAAACTTCATGACACCCATGCAGACGGACAATAGAGGTATGACTGCCGAATCCTACACAAATGCACTTTATAAGCACTTACACGAGTGTATGAATCATGCTATCCCTAATAGAACCAAGATGTTATCCTCTAAAAAAAGGAAGCCAATCTGGTGGACCTCTGCCATAAATAAACTCTACAACAGAAGAAAGAAACTGTTGCAAAAAAGAGTAAAATCCAATGACTGGAGGAACTCCCTGGTCAACCTCAGTAAGAAGCTGAGATCGCTCATAAAATCCTCCAAAGCTAGTTACGAAAACAAAATTGCCACTGACTCTAAAGACAACCACAAAGCATTCTATAGCTATGTCAAGAATCTAAATGGGAACACTCAGATCTGCTCTGAGTTACAGCATAATGGCACTAAATATACAGAACCAACTGATATTGCCAACATCCTTGCAGATAGGTTCAGTGCTAACTTTACCCCCCTCTCACCCCCTAGAGGGCCCATCTCTATACCTGAAGAATGCAAAGTTCCTATAATCACAGCTGCACAGGTAAAAAACACACTCTCCAAAGCCAAGAACACAGCATCCGTGGGACCTGACAATATCCCAGGCTGCATTCTACATGAACTACAGAATGAACTGGCACCCTACCTAAGTACCATGTTCAATCATAGCCTCACCTCAGGCTTTGTACCCACTGAATGGCGCACCGCGACAGTTATCCCACTCCACAAAGGGGGAGCCATGATGGACCCCGGGAACTACCGCCCCATTAGCCTGATGAGCCTGGTCTGCAAGGCCATGGAACGTATCATCATGGAACTCATAAACAAAGACATTGGTAATCTCCAAACTCTGGACCCTACACAGTTTGGATTTGTAAAAGGCAGATCATGTCTCCTAAACCTGATTGACTTCTTTGAAGCAGTCACCAAAGCCATAGATCAGGGTAAAATGGTTCACACAGCTTATCTAGATCTCGCCACGGCTTTCGACACCATCCCCCACTCTGGAATTATAGATAAGCTCACTAAACTAGGTATAAATCCCTATGTCACAAGATGGGTTGCCAACTGGCTCACAGACAGAATCCACACTGCGAAAGTAGCGGATTCCAAATCCGACATCAGACCAGTGACAAGTGGAGTACCACAGGGTTCAGTCCTGGGTCCTCTCCTGTTTGGTATCTACTTCTCTGAAGTGCAGGCCAACGCAGAAGGTCTTTGGCTAACAAATTTTGCAGATGACTGCAAACTAAGAGCCATAATCGAAACTCCTAATGATGTGGACAAACTACAAAAGGGCCTCAATGAGACAGATACCTAGTGTCAAAGCCATGGCCTGAAGCTCAATGCCAAAAAGTGTATTGTCATCCCCTTTGGTAAAATCTCTGTACCCATGAACTAACACATAGCTGGTAGTCTACTTAATGCCAAAAATGTGATAAGAGACCTTGGGACACAGGTGGACAGTAGTCTCTCCTTTGATAATCACATCGCCACAGTGGTCAGGAAATCCTTCTACGTGGCTCATCTCATCACAAAAGGATTCTCATCCAGGAAAAAAAGAGGTCATTGTTCTTGCTACTTATCCCTCATTAGACCCATTATAGAGTACAATGCCCCTTTTGGTACCTCACAAGACATCTACAACAACTGGAAAGACCACAGAAATACCTCACAAAGAGGATTACTGGCCTCAAACATATGCCCTATGCAGACCGTCTCAAAAAACTACAGCTTTACTCCATCGCATATCGCCTACTCAGGAGCAATCTCTGCCTAACATACAAAGCTATGTCAAACCCAGAACTGTTGGACATGCTCCACTTAAAGAAATCCCAATCCCTCCGAGCTACACGCTCTAGGGACCTTAACCTTGTCACCACAATAAACAGAACATGCTGGAGGGATAGAGACTTCCCATACTCTGGAACAGACTACCTATCTATGTCAAACAGAGCTCCTCATTAGCACTCTTCAAGAAAAATCTTGATGATTGGATGGGAAATGGGAAATTCACCCCGGAGATCACTTCTGTGGCTCTGCTCGACAGGGGCACAGGAAAATAATGTTCTTGGGTGGCGAAAGCCAGGGTACATTTTTTGGCTAGGCTTGTATGGGCCCTAGGGCCGATAGCCTAGTACCTACCTATGAACCCATGAACACGCTTCCCAGCCAGGTCAGCCATCAGCCATATCTTTTCTGTACTCTGTAACCTACATACCTCTCATTCTTTTCCTTTATTGTCCCCTCCTCTGTACCTCTTACAGCTCCTACTGTATTCCTAGTCCAGCTAACCCCTTTAGGAACTACTGACACACATATCCTCGCCCACTAGGTGGCGCGACTATCTACCTTTTTCTTTTTTCCTATGTCTACCCCCCTCCTTTTTGGTTCTACTTAACAGCCTTTTTCCCCCTAATCTTGCTCTTCATTCTATCTCACTGTAACCTCCTTCTTTCTCTATAGCTAACAAAGTTTTTATTTCCTACTATCTATTACTGAGTTACTATCCCCCTTACTCATCCCCTCCTTACTTACCTTCAGCAGTCAGCATTTCGCAGACTGTTTCTCTAGCCCTTCATCCCTCACTTGTCGCTATCTCTCCCACTACTATACCCAGTAAGTACTTTCCGCTCCACCTAACTTTTTTTAACTATTTACTGAGCCTTTCACCTCTCTGCTATTATCCTTCCTATACTTTCTAGTCTGACTGCATACATGTACCCTCTGACCAGTTTTACTTACCTATCAGCAAAGCACTAGCTTTCTTCTGGTGGTACCTGCCCACACTTTCCCTTCCCTCCTCTGTCTACCTATTTCCTCTCCAATTGCATATATATCCCCAACCTCCCAACACGCCATCTTTATTCCTTATTGTTTCCCCGTGGCTGCTGAGCGATCCTAGCCCCACCATCTTTTTTGCACTGTACGTAGCATGTTAACTAGTGTTTAATGATTTTTGGCTATGATTTGTATTTGCTTCCTTGAACTTTATCTATTACTTGTATAATTTCTACAACAAATGTATTTTAATGATTTCATTTAACTGTAAATAGAGTGTTACTGTGGCCACTTGACTGTTTGCTCGACTAAGTTAGTGAGTTAATCTATATCCGCCTCTATACTTTATTGGTTGCTTTCATAGACAGTCTGGTTTTAGCCCCAAAATAACCAGGTATATTTTTATGTGACTTAGTCTAGTTGCGGTGTGTAATTAGTGGTTCCTACAGCTTTTAATACATGTGCCTAAGCTCGAGGAACTGTAAGACACCATTGTTTCTACTGTGGGCATTTGTGCGTCATACTTTAACTTTTATAATGATGGTATATTCCTTAATGAATTGAAGGGTTTAGGTCCAGTGTCCCCTTGACCACTGTGACTATCTAACTGAAAGCTCTATGTTTTTTTCATGGCGTTACCCGCAATTCTAATTAGTTCCCAGACTTAGAATAAGGCGACATCTAGAATAGTTATGGGCAAAGGGTTTCAATTTGATCGCTTGTGTATGATGAGAACTGAGCCTATTTTCATAGTGCACCCTTTACTTTTTTCATTACTGTAACTAGATTCCCCATTTCTGTTAACCGCTTTTAAAGAAGCATTCTCAGGATTTTAATTACAAGGGGAGAAGGGATTCTACTTGAGTGCTATTTTCCGATGAGAGCTGTGAGCCTATTTACATAGCACACTTTTATTACTTTTATTATTTTTAATAAATGGAACTAAATTCCCTTGGCTGCTAACTGTTTTTGAAGAAGCATTCTCAGGATTTAATTACAAGGGTTGCGACTCAGCGCTAAGTAACAGGAGAGAGCCCAGAGGTTATTTCCCTAGCGCAACATTATTGTATTCACGCATAATTAAATTAACTTGGCGATACTCAGGGCACCACCTGAGAAACCTCTATTTGCCTGCCATAACCTTCAATTGATCTCTAGTTCTAGAGCTTAAAACAGATTAATGCTGTAGATGACTTGGTGCTCATAATTTAAAACTCAAACGCTGTTTCAGTCACAGGTTTACTGCCACAGGATAGCGCAGTGTGTGCACAGTATCTTTTCGCTACCTTGCCCTTGCTAACCTAGTAGTACTTAATGGTACCTGATGATTAATTGAGGTTTATTGTTGTTTTTAACTGCTGCTATGTGCTCATTTTATGTGTTGCTGTAAACCTAGAATAAGTTACTATAATAAGAGCGGTGCTTTTCACCGAACAGCTATAGGCTAATATTACCTTGTATCTGAAATTCTCGGGAAGTGTGCTATTTTTGTATGTTGAACTCTGAAATAGTATTGTTTGATGACTGCAATAGTTTTGCTTTTAAGATACTTACATGTGTTTTTCAGGTTAGTCTTATAGCAACTTTTATATTTACTGCCTGACTCTGCATTTACAACTTCTTTCCTAACAATGAGACTTATCTAGTTAGTATATTCTCTGCCTTCACTGCTTTCTTACCTAATGAATGTATATATGTTTTTTCCTACTTATCTGAAATTACTGTACCCTTAATGCTAAGTTACTGTTTGTCTATATTACATATTTGTCTCTCTCTCCCCTATATTCTACCCAGCTCTCCAGCCTGCGTATACTGTTCTCAGAAATAAGAACCTACCCCACCTTATTTACCTGCTGTTACCCATAAACCAAGGACTACTGCCATAAAATCTTCGCACTCCCACCATTTCAAGGAACAAGAAAGTATGTGGTCTCCTACATCTGATAGTTAAGCCTAACTTTGTCAATGGTATTTTACAAAGGCTTAGAACATACTTCCCAGCCAGGTCAGCCAGCAGCCATATTCTTTCTGTACTCTGTAACCTATATACCTGTCATTCTTTTCCCTTATTGTCCCCTCCTCTGTACCTCTTACAGCTCCTTCTGTATTCCTAGTCCAGCTACCCCCTTTAGGAACTACTGGCACACATATCCTTGCCCACTAGGTGGCGCCACTATCTACCTTTTTCGTTTTTCCTATGTCTACCCCCCTCCTTTTTGGTTCTACTTAACAGCCTCCCCCCCCCTAATCTTGCTGTTCATTCTATCCCACTCTAACCTCCTTCTTTCTCTATAGCTACCAAGGTTTTTTTTTCCTACTGTTACTGAGTTCCTATCCCCTTTACTCATCCCCTCCTTACTTACCTTCAGCAGTCAGCATTTCACAGATTGTTTCTCTAGACCTTCATCCCTCACTTGTCTCTTCCCGCTCTGTTAACCCTGTGGGCTCACTCTGCTCCCGTACCCTACCCCCACATCCCACCCACCCCAGTGTACCTGACCTTATACTTCCCTAGCCACACCCCCAACCCTCAGCAACCAATCAACCACCTGCATCGCTCCTATCACTTAACAGGTTTTGCCTCCTTTTGTTAACCCAATCTGTTTCACAGTTAACTATCCCTCTCTCAGCACAACTACTCCCTACTTCTCAAACTTAAACCATGTACACCATCCGCTGACCTCCTCCCAGCTGAATACCTGCAGATTGCAGCTGGTGTACTTGCCTACCCTATTTCTATCTTAATAAACAGAACCATTTCAGAATCCTATGTCCCATACATCTGGAATGTCTCACATATTATCCCCTTGCATAAGGGAGGCACCTTAAATGACTTATGAAACTTCCGCCCCATAGCCCTTCTCTCTCTCCTTTAGCATAAATTATGGAGGGATGTATCCACCGTCAATTATTGCATCATATCCTCTAACATGACATACTAGCAGACTGCCAACATGGTTTCAGACCTTACCACAGTACTGCAACTGCTCTTCTATCCTTTACAGACTGCATTAATAAAAATAGGAATACGAATCTGCTATCATCTGCTGTTTTCATAGACCTCTCCAAGGCCTTCGATATAGTTAACCACCAACTATTGACAGGGATACTTAAATCACTTTCTCTTGATTCTAAATTACTACAATGGTTCCAATCCTACCTGGAAAACAGAAAACAAACAGTCCTATGGGACAATAAACTATCCTCTCAGCTTCCAGTCACCCTAGGAGTTCCACAAGGCTCAATTCTCCTTTTTACTATTTTCATTAATGATCTAAAAACTTCCCTTCCCCAAGCTACATGCATACAATATGCAGATGATTCAACTCTAATATGTGCTGCATCTTCTCCAGCAGAACTCCAGTCCAATACACAAACAGTCTTTACCTTAGTAGAAAACTGGTTCCATCAAAGATGTCTCCTCCTCAACCCAAAAAAAAACTAAATGATTACTTTTTACTCCCACACAGAAATCCCCCCCCTATAAATGTCATAGTTACATCAAATAATGGCACAGAAATTGCTCCCGACATCACCACCAAACTCCTAGGTGTAACAATTGACAACAATCTCAACTTTAACACACACATTAATGCAACTATTAAATCAGTTAATAGAAAACTTGTATTCCTTTATAGGATCAAGCCCTTTCTCACAGCCTCTGTTAAGATTTCAATTGCTCAAACCCACCTCATTTCCACCATTCTCTACGCCTCCCCTATCTATACTAACATATCCAAAGCAACCCGGATAAACTAGCAACATCCAACAACAACATAGCCAAATTTGCCACCCGTGCCCCCTTTTGTACCCACCATTGCCAGAATCTTAAACTTCTCAAGTGGCTGGAAGTTCACAACCAAATATTTTCCCAGCATCTCATTTTTATCCAAAAGATCATATACCATACTAATAATACTCCCATACTCTGTAACCTCATTAACTCCTATAAAAATCTACCAGCACTAAGATCCCCAAAAAAGCTACAAGTAGCCACCATATAATCCAGCAACAAATCCGGGGACTGCCTGTTCTCAAATGCTGTTGGCAATATTTGGAACAAACTTCCTAGAGAAATAACATCCCTGACTTCCACCAACTTTTTCAAGAAAAAATTGAAAATCTTAAAGCCAATGGCTCTGCCCCTGCTCTAATCCTGACTGATACTAATTATCCAATTTGTCTACATACTTCTCAACTAAAAACCTTTTTTTCTAAAATTTCTCTATGCTCTACTCTGTATTGAATCAAAACATTCTCTATTGGACTGTACGTTTGACTGCCCTACTTTCCTAAAGAAACTCTTGTACTGTAAATGTTTTTGTTACATTTTTCTTGTACTGTAAATGTTTTTGTTATATTTTTCTTTTAATACATCTGCAAAATAACAATATGTCTTCTATGTGTAACCTTATAACTGATTTGTAAATATTTTTTGCCAAGCAGTTGCAATAATTTTGCAAATGTTTTTTTTTTTCACTTGCTTTTATGGACTATATGTGTAACTTTTTTCTCTGAGCTTTTCTCCTCAGGCCTCTACTGAAACTGGACATATATCCAGTTAGACTAGCCCGGTCACCAAATGTAAAATAAATAATAAATAAAAAATAAAAGCATAAGTGGTATAAGAGGTATGTATAATATCTAGCTTATCTATTTTGACATTGTAAAATTTAGTTTAATTGTATTCTGCCTGGCATTGCTGATATTATATAGCTTAGAAGATACTGATTACACTGAATCCACTTCCTGGGGCTCCACTGAAAAGGGGTCTTTGTGCCTAGACAGGTGATCAGCGTTCACCAATTGCATCACTTTGTTCTACCTAAGCAAACACACTTTAAAAATAAAGTGACAACTGCTGATAACCAGTAATAAAACAACATTAAAGTATATAAACACATTAAAGTATATGCACATGTCTACTACATTAACCACAATACACAGAAGTAAAAACATTAAAAGTTGATGTTATGTGATCCTATCTCACCTACATTCAATACTGATGGGCTCGGAGCTGAGACTCGGCACGCTATGCTATAGAGCGAGGCCTCTTATTGCCTGAGCTAATTCTTATCCCAGGATGCACCACCACTAATCCCCCAGATCTTGTTTGCCGCTTACAAGCTAAGACGTGGTCTCAACTTGGCTGGGCTAAGTACTGTTTTATTCAGACTTTTCCTGTCAGGAATTTGCTTATTTTGAACCCAAAAGCTGTTTTAACAGCTACTGTTGTGATACGAGTGCGTTTGAATATATTTGTTGAGGAATTTGTGTTTTTTCGTTAAGGGAAGGTTTCCCGTTTAAGTTAGAGGGGCCTTCCCCTATTTGCCATTTCTAGCGTGTTTTTTGTCTGTCAAGTACCCGCTTAAGTTAGAGGGTCTTGACCCTCCTTTTCTGTGTGTTGTGCAACTGTATTATTGTTAAAAAAAAAAAAAAAAAAAAAAAAACTTTATATTTTGAACTTTAAACTGCTAGTTTTTTGTCTATTATTGATATTACTAGTTTAGACATGTCCAAAGAGCATAGACCCTCTGGGTTTAAAAAGTGCGCGAGGTGTGGTTATAAGATGTCCATAACGGACGACCACTCCTCGTGCGTTTATTGTTTAGGCGCCAAGCACCTACAAGAGTCATGTAGCGTGTGTCACGCCTTTTCATCAAGAGTCCTCCAGGAGAGGAAGAACAAATTAATTCTAAAAGGCTTGATTAAGCCATCCTTCGAGGAGGCTTTATCTTCCTCTTCCTCTCCTTCAAAAAAGAAAAAAGCATCGGCTCCGACCAGTCTGTCGGAACCGACTGCCAAAAAATCTAGGCAGACTTCTCCATCGGCTCCACGGACTTTGGAGCTGAGGGCGGAACGGTCTGCCTCGATGCCTCCAGTCTCGACCCCTCTGGTTTCGGAGCCGAGGACTGGGGCATCGAGAGGCGGGTCACCTTCATCAGCTCCACTGATATTGGAGCCGATAAGGGTTGCCGGCTCAGACTCTTCCCCTTCGGCGCCGAAGTCCTCATCGCCACCGAGGGAAATTGTTTTGAAATCTCCCTCGGAACCGATAGTAATAGAATCCATTCGGAGCCGGTCCCCTAATCCTATGGAGCCGATGGAGACATTGGTTCGGACCCGATCGGTGTCATCTAGATCCTCCAAGATGTCTGATTCGGACATCGACAGGGTGCTCCTAAGACTCCTCCAGTCTCCGTTTTTTCAAAAATTAGTTTCGGCTCCAGCCCATTCGGCTTCGGAGCCGATGGTCCACCCTGCTACCTTGGTTCCTCCTCCAACAGTCTCGGCACTGTTGGAGCCGGTGCTGGTGGAACCGATGGAGGTTTTACGGTCAGGCCTGACCCTTACTCCAACTCCGGCTCTTGAGTCGGAGTTCGGTACGCGGACTTCTTCTGTCGGCTCGGGGGGGGGACACTTCGGGACTGATGTTTTCGGTCCCAAGCCTTCCTCTCGGTGCATCAGCTGCGGGAGTGCCGTCTACCGTCATGGCCACGGAGGTGGGACCCTCCCAGGATTCTGGTGGTCCTGCCTTCAGGGCTATGAGGAGTGCGTTAGCCAAATCATCTTTGGCTACCTCCATGGTCTCCCCAGCTCTTTCCCTGCATACCGAGACTGGGTCTTTGGCAGTCCCCCTGTCCTTAGACAGTGGAGCCCCGGGGCCTGAGGTTACCCCCACTGGGGTTTCCCCCCCTCCTGGAGGTCCTTCCGAAGCCTCTTTGGAAGAACCCCCCAGGAAAAGATCGTGCAAGAGGAAGCACGTTGACTCCCCTGATGAGTCTCTTACATCGGACACTGATCTCGATGATGCAGAGGGGTCCCCTAAGTCATCCTCAGATGATGTCTCCTTTGCAGACATCCTGGAAGCCCTTAAACAACGAGGCGGCTGGCAATCCAAACCCCCTTCTGCTGATGAGTCGGTGTTCCTTAAGGCCTTCGGGGCTCAGCCCTCCGCCTCCTGGGTGTCTCCGCCCTTCGATGAGCTCTTGGACTTGATCTGTCGAAGGGCGTGGGAACACCCAGACTCTGTGGAACCGGTGCCTGCTCGTCCTAATAAATTCCTCTCAGCACCTCCGGAAAAAGAGTTCCTGACTAAAGGTGTGGCTGTAGATGCCTTGGTGGTGGCATCTGCTACCCAGCAAGATGTAGCAGAGGCTTTGACGTCTGTCCATCCTCCTAATAAGGAGTCTAGGAGCATGGATCGGTACGGTAAGCGCACCCTAAGTTCAGCAGCCTTTACATTAAGGTCCTTGAACTATCTCACGCACTTTACCAGATTTCAGAGGGATCTGATTAAAGAACTTTCTGATACCCTCTTGGGTAACCTGCCTGAGGAGCTGGTCCAGATGGTTGGCTCTCAGCTGGCTACACTGTCATCCATTTCAAACTCGTCCATGAGGCTCATTTCTTATGCGGCCGAAGGGGCGAGTAGAGTGGCGGGTACAGGCATTGCTCTACGGAGACAAGCCTGGCTCCGCCTGTGTCATTTTGCGGAGGCCTTTAAATCTTCCTTTGCCGACGCCCCCTTTGATGGGTCCTCCTTGTTTGGACCCAAGGTAAAGGACACACTGACCCGCTGTGAGCAAGAAGGTAAGACTCTGACTGCCGTAGAGGCACGATTTTCCACTCCCTTTTGGCCTTACCCCAAGGCTAAAAGAGGAGGGAAAATGTGGTTCCGTAGATCTCAGAAGTCTTACCCCTCACAGCAGGACGATCCCCCTTCCAGAGGCAGGGGAGGGGGAAATTCTTCCGGAAGACGCCGTCCCAGAGGCGGAGAGGCGGCAGAGGCCCTTGCAACACTGGAGACCACGAGTCCTTTCGTGGCTCTTCAGCCTTTCACAGCCCCTGAGGGATTGCCTGACTGTGCAGCTCCGGAGCCAGTCAGGGGTCGTTTTTTGAAGCACCTAAAAGCCTGGGAAGGTATCACTCAGGACCGATGGGTGCTTCGAATTATCGCCGGAGGTTACACCATCCCTTTCTCTCACTTCCCACCCCAGTCCAAAAAAATCCCGGACCTGTCACCCAGTCAACGGGAAACTGCAGTCTCAGAAGTTTCAAAACTGCTGCAAAAAGGAGTCATCCAACCAGTCCCCGCAGACCAGATTGGATTAGGGACTTACTCAAGATTCTTTTTGGTGCCAAAAAAGACCGGGGACTTGAGACCCATTTTGGACCTCAGTATTCTAAACCGTTCAGTCAGAAAGTCCAGGTTCCAAATGGTCACCCTACAAACCATTCTCCCATTGCTGGAGAAAGGTGTTTGGATGTGCTCCATAGATCTCAAGGACGCTTATTACCATGTCATGGTACATCAAGCATCCAGGAGACATCTGCGCTTCAGCCTAGGAGGCAGTCATTTTCAGTTCCACGCGCTGCCCTTTGGTCTCACCACAGCCCCCAGGGTGTTCACCAAGTGTTTGGTGGTTGTGACTGCTTACCTGAGAAGTCTAGGATTCCAGGTGTTTCAGTATCTAGACGACTGGCTCCTAACTGCCACCTCCAAGCATCTACTATTGCGGAGCCTACAAGCCACTATATCACTGGGCAATTCCCTTGGAATCACCTTCAATTGGCCAAAGTCTGTGTTGCTGCCATCTCAACGCATAAGATTCATAGGGGTAGATATAGACTCAAATCGAATGCGGGTCTATCTACCTACAGACAGGATACAAACCATACAGGCTCAAGTTCGAGCCTTGCTTCCCAGATCCAAAGCCTCAGCCAGAATGGTCCTGCAACTATTGGGATCCATGTCTGCCATGGTTCTTCTAGTTCCCCTGGCAAGGTTGCACATGAGAATTCTCCAATGGCTTCTTTCAGCTCAGTGGTCCTTTCAGGAACTCCCTCTCAGTCACCTCATATGGATCACAGAAACCTGCAAATGGGACCTTCGCTGGTGGCTAGTGTCCTCCAATTTGGATCAGGGACGACCCTTTGTTCTACCTCCTCCTGCGGCCACTTTGACCTCGGACGCCTCCCAGATGGGGTGGGGGGGCATTCCCTGGGCAGGTCAGTCAAAGGCAAATGGCACCCAGAAGAGACCCTACTTCATATCAACATCCTAGAAATGAGGGCGGTGCTTCTGTCCCTTCAAGCCCTTCATGATTACCTCCCTCAGGGCGTGATTGCCGTTCACTCAGACAACATGTCAGTTGTCTGGTACTTGAACAAACGAGGGACCAGATCCTATCCTCTTTGCAGAGAGGCCATGAGAGTTTGGAAATGGGCAGTGTCAACCAAACGCTTTCTAGTGGCTACTCATATCCCGGGCAAGTCCAATGTGATAGCCGACAGACTGAGCAGAACCATCCTCTCTCCTCACAAATGGTCTCTGAACATCACAGTTGCAAATCAAATTTTCAGCAAATGGGGAGTTCCGTGTTGCGACCTCTTCGCAACTCCTCTAAATCAGTGCAAAAGTTCTTCTCCCTACCCCCAGCTCCGCGAAAGCCCCCCAAGGATGCAGCCCGTCCTCCGCCCCACCCGGCTGCTTTATGCCTTCCCTCCAGTTCCTCTCCTTCCCAGAGTGATCCAAAAGGCATCTCTCTTGGGGAGCAAAATGATCTTAGTTGCTCCTTACTGGCCTCGTCAAGTATGGTTCCCCTATCTTCGGAAGTATGCTCTGGAAGGTCCATGGTTCCTGGATCAGATCCCAGACCTTTTGGTTCATCAGTCGGGTCTATTCCACCAGTCCCTACACACCTTAAAATTGACGGCTTGGCTCCTCCTCTTCCGACTATAGTCAGGAGTCATACATTGGATCCAGAAGTTGTACACATCTTATCTTTGGCCCACAAGTCTGCTACAAAGAAATTGTATTCTAGCAAATGGAAAAGGTTTGCTATTTGGGCTCAACTCCGGGGCCTGGATCCCATCACTATTCCCGTATCAGAAGTACTAAAATTTTTAACTTCTCTTTTCAATCAAGGCTCTTCAGTCTCTACCATCAAGGTTCAATTGGCAGCTATTTCCAATTTTCACGAATCTATAAACCCACCTTTAATGAGCAACAGATTGTGTAAGACCTTCTTGAAAGGTGCTGCGCTTTTAAGACCTCCGATTTCTCATCCTGCTCCTCCATGGGATCTCGATGTGGTGTTACGCCTTAACTTCCTTTCCCTTCGAACCGGCAGCGACATGTGATTTAAAATTTTTATCGTGGAAGACTGCCTTTCTGGTGGCGATTACTTCTGCCAGAAGGGTTTCAGAGCTTCAAGCTTTGTCTGTAAAACCTCCGTTCTTGGTTTTTCACAAAGACAGAGTATCTCTCAGGCCAAATCCTTCCTTTCTCCCTAAAGTTTGTTCCAGTTTCTGCCTACAACAATCATTAGAACTTCCAGTCTTCTTTCCGAAGTATTCTAACAAAGCGGAATTCATATTCCACACATTAGATGTCCACAGGCAGTTGCATTTTATTTAGATAGGACCAAACAAACAAGGAAAACAGATCAGTTGTTTGTATCCTTTGCAGACAATAAATTGGGCAAAGCTGTCACAAAGGTCACTATTGCCAAATGGATCAGGGACTGTATTACTCAAGCTTATTCTTATTCTAACAAAGAGCTTACCACCCCTGTCAAAGCTCATTCTACAAGGGCTATGGCTACTTCGATAGCATTTCATTCTAAGCTTGCCATTAGTGACATTTGTGCTGCGGCTACATGGTCTTCCCTGCACACTTTCATTTCCCACTACAAATTGGATGTGGCATCTAGAGGACGAGCTTCATTTGGTTCACAGTGCTCAGGAGTGTTTTCCAATGAGCCACCCAGGATTTAGGTGCTAGGGACGCTGTCCCATCAGTATTGAATGTAGGCGAGATAGGATCACATAACATCTTTTAGTTATGTACTTACCATAACTTTAGATGTTTGGGATCCATCTCGTCTACATTCCCAATAACCCACCTTCCTTCCCCCTTCCTTGGAGATCAGAGGATATCAGAAGGTCCGAATCCTGTTGTTTCATCTTGAAACATCTAACAATGTTATATAAACAAGTTGTGCATGTGTGCATGAATGCGGACAGACAAGATCTGGGGGATTAGTGGTGGTGCATCCTGGGATAAGAATTAGTTCAGCCAATAAGAGGCCTCGCTCTATAGCATAGCGTGCCGAGTCGGAGCCGAGGGATCGGCTCTGAGCCCATCAGTATTGAATGTAGGCGAGATGGATCCCAAACATCTAAAGTTATGGTAAGTACATAACTAAAAGTTTTTTATAACTCAACCATTGGCAGAAATAATATATGTTTTTAACAAAATGTGACTCATCTCTGCAAGCTCTTTAGTTTGAGAATGCTACTAATTCAGCATGAGTCATTCAACCCAGGCAAATTGTAGGCATTCAGCCTCACTTGCCAGGCTAATTCAAGTTCTTCAAGTTTGAGTGGTCTAGGGCCACCCTTACTGTCATACTTGGCTTGATCAATGATAATAATACTGGGATGAATAAATGTCAAAATTGCAACTATTGTAAACTTGTAGAAGTCACTAATTTGTTTAAGGTTAATGGTACAACTTATAAATTGAAAGGCAGATTCAACTGTAATTCGTCTTTTGTAGTTTACCTGGCTAGGTGTACACTCTGTCCTGCTTGGCTAGGTGTACACTCTGTCCTGCTTTCTATATAGGAAAGACGGAGCGGAGGCTCCGTGACAGAATTTATGAACACCAATATGCTATGAATAAATGTAAACTGGAGAATGCGCTAGCTAAGCACATTATTTCTAATAAAGAACATGCTTTTAAATTTTTTATCATTGATCAAGCCAAGTATGACAGTAGGGGTGGCCTAGACCACTCAAACTTGAAGAACTTGAATTAGCCTGGCGAGTGAGGCTGAATGGCTACAATTTTCCTGGGTTGAATGACTCATGCTCAAATAGTAGCATTCTCAAACTAAAGATCTTGCAGAGATGAGTCACATTTTGTTAAAAGCATATATTATTTCTGCCAATGGTTGAGTTATAAAAAACAACTTTCAATGTTTTTACTTTTGTGTATTGTGGTTAATGTAGTAGACATGTTCATATACTTTAATGTGTTTATATACTTTAATGTTGTTTTATTACTGGTTATCAGCAGTTGTCACTTTAATTTTAAAGTGTGTTTGCTTAAGTAGAACAAAGTGATGCAATTGTTGAATGCTGATCACCTGTCTTAGTTATAAGGAAGTTTTTCTATTGCTGTAACTGTTTCTGAAGAAGTTTGCTATCAGGCTGATGAAAAGCGCTTAAAACAGTGGAATAAATAGTGTTATTTGACCCTTCTCGGACTGTGTTGTTGTTTTTTCGAACCTGTTTTTGGATTTATTTATTTCATAACTTGTTTCAATGACTGCACATTTCCAAGATAAATTGTATCTGTTGGTATACATTTCAGTTCAAATACTATAACAGTGTTTAAAATTAAAAAAAAAAAGAGTCCTTACCTGCTAAACTAGTGACTGTGACAAACCTGCCTCTGGCTTTGCGTAATAAGGGGCAGAATACCTTAAAGACTTCCACTGCCCCTAAGAAGTTGACATCCAGAGTTTTTCTATAATCGCTCATTGGAATTAGCTCTCCATCACACACAAAATGCACTGTTCCTGCATTGCTCACAAGCCCCCATAAACCTGAAAGGAAAGTGGAAAAAAGGCAACCTCATTGACCATGAAAAGTCCATGTTTTAATTTCCATTTATACATTTTTCTGTCACTCTCCATCCACCGTAGCTTTCAACCCATTAGCACAAAAAAATCTGCACAAAGACAAAGACAAAAGTAATGGGGGGACAAAACCCCAAAACACGGGGATAAATTTTAAATATACTACTAATTAACTTAGACATTTGCTAGAATAAAAGGTCTTGTGTTACCATGTGTTTTATGAAGGATATGAAGTCTGAAACTCAAATGCCTGTCATTATTTAATAACTTCAGTCTTCAATGATTTGCCACAAAAATCCAGAAAACAGCAGTTTTATGAGGAACAGTCCAAAAATATGAGACCGAAATCTGGACATTCTGCAAGGATTTGGACAGTTGAGAGGCATGCGATCTGCTCATCCTAGGTTTTTTGAACTCCAGCTAACATAGAAATGTTCCACTTGGACACACTGTGTGCATTGTCACAGCAGCGAGCTCTATTTTCACCAAAGGATGAAGTTGCGTCACTTCCATCTGATGCAGAAAATGTTAACAAGCAATGCATTCTCACCCTCTTGCCTCTTGTCCAAGACAATAAGCACATTAGCAGCTTTTATTGTAGTGTTGTTGCTCTTTTAGTTGTGGCAAACAGTATGTTATTTCTTATGTACTGGAAAATGAACATGGTATTGTATACATTCTCCACTGTGTAACTACTGCCCACAGACAAAAAAATAGATGTGCCTAAGGAACTATGACCAGTTAGTTAATGAATTTATGTTCTTAGAGTAAACAGCTAACAGAATAATTTGTTTTCATGTATATTGCAGGAGTAATGTTGTGTGAATAAGCATCACCTTGCAGATATCCTTTGATTAATAGTCATGAGTTCATGTCAGCACACCGGAAACACAGGCCAAAGTAATGCCCTTTAAAAAGAAACGTAAAACTAGCACCAATGTTTTAAAAAGTTTTTTTGCATGGATATAATCCTCATTGCACCCCATCCACACTCTTGCAACTATAATTCTGATGTCACTCATCCTTAGTTTAAGAAGATAAAGCCATGGTTTAGCAACTTTGAAATTAGTGTAGCAGCAAGCTTCATGTTAAGGTATGACAATCTTTTTTAAGGCAATTTGAAAGTATTAATATAGCTTCAAAAAACTTCAGTTTCCCACAGCTTATATGTTCCTTTTATGTGACATTGCACAGTTTGTTAGTCTCCAAACATTTGTTACCCCCAGAAAATAAAATAGGCATGTATACTTAATAAAATTTAAAAAGTTACAGAATAAAGATATGAATAAATAATGGCTGAGATCCAGTCATAGTCTGTAGAAGTGCAAATCACTGTGAACACACGGCCAATTTTTCCTTCTATGATTTAATGCAAATTACACATAACTAATCTCCATTAAATTTTTCAAGACAATAAATCACTTAGCTGAGCAGTGAGTGCCCTACCCTTCTACACTAATAATTAGCATTAGAACTTAGAAACTTGGATGACAACACTCTCCCCACCTGGACAGTAACACACATGCATGTGCACACGCACACACACACACACACACACACACACACACACACACACACACACACACACACACACACACACACACACACAATGCATTCTGTATCTGTTTTATATAATCCATAAATTTACACTTTTTCCAGTTTCACAAACTATTGAACTGTTTGTTTTAATTGCAACAGGAAATGTATTTGGCTCTAAATCAGAAAATGTTAAGCTTAAGTATAGGTACATTCATAATATCCATGCCTTTTTGAACCCAGTTAAATAAATGAAGTGCAGACCAAGTACTGTGTCACACCTACGTGTTTGATAAAATGATTTATGATAAGTGGGAGAAACAACATACACATGTATTTAGCAGATCAATGAGTGTTCATTCCCTAATGCACAGCTGTTTAACATACCTGTATGATAGCTGGCTTAGAAGCATTAATATGCATAGGGTAAGAAAAGGCGTATCATAGCATAACATAATGTAGCAAAACATAATCAACCATAACATAACGTAATGTAACATAACAGTACATAACATAACATAAAATAAAATAACATAATAAAGCATAAGGTAACATAACATAATGTAACATTACATAAGACATTATAAATTTATGTAACATAATATAGCATCACATAAAGTAATGCAATTCCATGCAATTCTAATGACACTGCAAGTTATTATCATAGATCACTTTAGTGATGGATCTTGGCATTTAGTATTGCCTGATCATATTTAAATTAGTAATTCAAAACCATGCTATATACAAGGTACTGGGCAATTTTGTCTTAAAAATTCCATGATGGATTGAATCATGACCTCTGTGTAGTGCAGATGAAGAAATATAAAAAGTTGTTGCATGCTATTTATTTATATTGCCATAATTTTCTTATTTATATAATTCTCTAAATATTTGAATAAGCAAGTAAATACAGAACTGGTTATGTTTGTATGAAAGCTCATGGATGAGACAATAGTGTGAGAAAATGAGTATATAGCTTGCATGGTTACTAAATATTATACATTGTACTGAAACATCAACATTTGTTTACAAAATCAATGCTTACTATGTTATTCTGAATTATAAATCCAGTCTTTAAGACCTAGCTCTAATGAATCTGATCACTGAAAAAATTTAAGTTTGAACAATTCACCATTTACCCTTCTTAGGTATACTTACAGTTCTAGAAATATTAACATTTGCATAAAATATGAAGATATGAATTGATTTGTCAAAAGGCTTAGGATGCAATCATTGTCAATTAGAGTACAACTTTCAGAGCTCAATTGTAAAGAATACTTTAATCCAATATAATATATCACACACAATGTAACAATATGTAACATAGCTTTCTTCTTCTTCTTTCAGCTGTTCCCATTAGGGGTCACCACAACGGATCATCTGTTTCCATTTCTTCCTGTCCTCTGCATCTTGTTCTGTCACACCAACCACCTGGATGTCCTCTCTCACCACATCCATAAACCTTATCTTAGGCCTTGTTCTTTTCCTCTTACCTGGCATCTCCATCCTTAGCATCCTTCTCCCGATATATCCAACAACCCTCCTCAGCACATGTCCAAACCAATGCAATCTCACCTCTCTGGCTTTGTCACCAAACTGTCCAACCTCAGTTGACCCTCTAATATATTGATTCCTAATCCTGTCCATTTGCATCACAACCAGTGCAAATCTTAGCATAAAATATTTTTATTTCTTTTTTTTTTTTTTTTTTTGTGAAAACAGATACAGTAAAACGTAACAATATTAATAGACATGTAGTAATACGACCAGAGAATGCATTGCTGAATATTAAAACATAAATGTAAAACAGTAAGAACTATTTGCACATATGCCAAAATTCCATCAGTGATTATATATACCAACTTCAAGCTAGAATATGTTCAAAAAGGGATTTCCAAAACTGTGTAAAGTGAGTGTGGGATTTCTCAGTGTAAGTTAAATATTTGTGAGCTAGTAGGTGCTTAGTAGCTAATTGTTTGAAACCCTCCCATGTGAGTGATGCTCTATCCAACGTAATGTAATGTAGTATTTAAGTAAAGAAACTAGTGTTATTAATATTCATGTTTGTAGTTTAGTCAGGCCTGAGGGGATGATATGTAGGAGAGTTAGTTTTCAAGATAAGGTGGACTTTTCATTGCCCATTTTTTCTAGTTGGACTTTGAGTACCATAGCTTGTAGGTGCACTTGCAGCTCCAGAAGATGTGGAGTAGATCAGCCTTGTGATTATCACAATAGGAACAAAATGGAGAGGTAGTTGGGTATATTTTAGTTATAATGATTGGCATGAGATAGGCATTATGAAGTATCATGATCTGTGTATATTTAAGTTTTTAAGGGGAATAAGTTTGGAGGTAAGCTGGATCACTTGAGTTATCTGTGATTGAAGGATTGATTTCCTTCCAGTAACTGGAATAAATAACTTATTTTTGTATTTTGATTGATAGAATAAGTTTGTAGGAGTTATATAGCATTTGTTTGTTTGCAGATAGGAGGTTCCATATGGTTTTACAGGTTTGAATGTCATTTGCATTGATATCAAGATTGTCTATGATATATTGGCTAAGGTCTCGAATTTGCCTTAAACTGATTGTACAGCTTTTAGGGAGCTTTAATTGTGTTCTCATTTCAGTGATAGTATTGTTCTTGAAGGGAAGTATATCAGAGATGGTTAGTTTCTTGAGGAGGGGATAATTGTTTAGGTTACTCATGTTGTTATTAATTTTGAGATTGGAGTTAAGGTGGATAGGTTGTAGGGAAGTGAATGCATAATATAGGATTAATCCTTTGTATGATGTTGATTTTATGTTTAATGACTGGGTGTATTTTAAGATTTTTCAAATTTTCATTGTAAAGGAAAGGGAAGGCTCTGGGGTTTATGGATAGTGTTTTGATATAGTTGTGTAATAGTTTGACCCAGGTTGGAGTCCATTGTTGTGGTGAAGGGGTGTGGTTGGCTATTGTTATTAGTCTATTACAGTTTATGATATCATAGTAGAGTTTAAAGTCCAGCAGCCCTAACTCTTCATAGTCTTTATGGTATGTTATTTTATTATAACTGATTCTGACTGATTTGGAAATTATTGAATGAATGTTTTTTAAGAGTTTTAGTCTGATAATGGTATTGGAGGCATTAAATATATATAGAAATATGAATAGAAGATTCATTTTGACTGTGGCTATTTTACCTAGGAATGGAAGTTGAAGTTTTGCCCATCTGCCCATATCATGTTTTATGTTTGACCAGAGATTAATAATGTTATTTGTATATGCTTGTTTAGGATCTTGGTGTATAGATATTCCTAGATATTTTAATGAATTGTTAGTTTTAATACCAGCTGCTAAGGAGTGTGTGGGAAGCTGACAGAGGGAGTTAATAGGGAAGATATTTGTTTTCTTTACATTTAGTTTATAATTCGAGACAGTTGAAAAGGTGTCTATAGCAGATAGTAGTTTCTGGAGGTCTGAATTAGGTAGTGAGTAGTAAAGATTTAGATCATCAATGAAACCCGCTAGGGTAATTTTAGTGTTAAAGATATTGGGGATATGGTAGAAAGTTTTCTGAGAAATGATGAGAAAAAGGGTTCAATGTATAAATTAAAAAGATAGGGGGACATAGAACATCCTTGTCTGGCACCATTCTCAATGTCAATTCGAGAAGATAGGTGTTTATTAATTTGTAGATAAGTATGAGCCTTGGAGTATAGTGTTTTGATAGCTTGTATGTAGTTATTGGGTATGTTAAAGAGAGGCAAGATATTGAGCAAAACATTTACATTGAATCTATCAAATGCTTTTGAAGCATCAATACCTAAGGTGTAGATTGGAGTATGTCTATGGGTAGAGAGATTCATCTTGGTGTCCAGGGTAAAGGTATGATCAAAGGTTTGTCTGTGTATTATGAAACCTGATTGTTCAGGGGAAACAATGTTTGGAATGATTGATTTAATTATGTTTGCTAGTATTGACACAAATATTTTCATATCAAGATTTATTAGGGCTATAGGTCTATAGTTCAGGTTTTCTTTGAGGTCGGAGTTTCATTTAGGTATGAAAATAATTTTGGATGCATTTGGATGTATATCACTTACACCATTGGAAGTAATGTGATTGAACAGATGGAGAAGAAAGAGAGATTATTATTGTGGGAAAGCTTTGCAGAATTCAGCTATAAGACCATCTGGACCTGGTGATTTGTTGGGTTGAGTTTGTTGATTATCATAATAATTACTTGCTGGGAGATAGGGGAAGATACAATTTTTTGTTGCTCTGGACTGATTTTGGGAAAATTTAATTGGTTTAAGAAGGCATCTAGGTCCTGTTTATTATGAGAGAGGTTTGATGGACTGTAGGATTTTGTATATATACTTTCAAAGACATGTATGATATCTTGTAGTGTGATAGAATTTACCTTGGTAGATAAGTTCTGTTATATTCGGGGAGGGTTTGTTTTGGTTAATAAGCCTCACCAGGAATTTAGATGGCATGTGAGCCCATTCAGAGTAATTCGCTAAAGTTTTAATTTCTTGGTATTTTAGGTTTTCAGCACTGTGATCATATAGCTTTTGTTGGAGTTGTGTTATTTGAGTTTCGTTTTCTTGTTTAAAGGATGATTGGAGTTGGGATTCAAGCTTAATGATTTGATTTTTAAGAGTGGCTTCCTCCTGGAGAAGTTTTTTTATGATATGAGGCTTTACTTATAAAGGTACCTCTAATTATCGATTTAATAGAGGCCTAGTAAATGTCCATAGGTAGGTGATTATAGAGTAAATTGTCTAAAGCTTGGCCCAGGATGGCATCTACTTCTTGTTGAATTTCTTTTTTCCTTAATAGGTTAAAGTTAAGGACCCAGTTATATCCTCGGTTACTGTTAGTTTGATTGTTATCCCAATCAATAGTTAGGTTAATCTTAGAATGATCTGATAGGTATCTGGGTTCTGTGTGAAAGGAATTTTTGTATTTAGTAAATATATTGGAAATGAGAAAGAAATCCAGCCTGGACCAAGACTTATGACACATAGAGTGGAGGGTATATTTATTTTTGAGGGAGTTATTGGGCTGGAATATATGGGGATCAAATAGGTTAAAGTCATTTTTAAGATACTCGAGTGCTGACATGGCATGGTTATTATATTTAAAATGGGTGTTGGATCTATAAATATCAGGGTCTTGGACTGAGTTCCAGTCCCCTCCTAGTATATAATAATGACTGGGGAAGTTGAGCAGTATTTTATAAATAGACATTATAAATTCATGTTAATTTACACACGGCACGTATAGGTTTAATATCAGAATACATTTGTCTAAACAGGCTGGTTTAGTTGTTATATAGCACCAGCTTCCATTCATGTCCATATTATGTTTCATGATTTCACATTGGGAGTCAGTTTTAATAATGATTGCTACTCCTGAGCTATTTTGGGATTTGCCAGAGACAATGATATTCTTAATCCATTTTTTCTTTAGGGAGGGTTTCCATTGCTCTGGTAGCATGTGGGTTTCTTGTAGGAGGATTAAATTAGCTTTAGATTTGAATATCAAATGTAGAAGTAGTTTTCTTTTTTTTTTTTGAGGTGGATCCCTTTGACATTCCAGGAATCAAATGACCACATACCTACTATTATAACTATGTGTTAGTAATGGATGAGTGTGATGGGTATAGTTGGAACAGTAAGTGTAAGAGGTAGGACATTAGCGTATAACTCTTCTTGCATCAAACTTGTGCCTGTTCACTAAACTACAACTACTATGCCTGAATTAGATGGGGGAATTGGATGATAAAGAGTTATAACAGGAATTAAAGCAGAAATGGTTAGGTGGAAATCTTATAACTAGTGCTTTGATAACTTTTAGCCCCATATTAAAAACATATATAGTACAGATAACAAACAGCATGTCTTCCTATTGTAACTTCTGTTAGTCTTCTAGCTTTCCATAGTTTTTGAATTGTGAGGGAAAGTAATGGGAGCAATATAGGTCCGTGTAGTGAAATAGAATATCCCCCAAAATTGGTGTAAGGTGAGATGGTTCTTAGAGTTGGTTAAGGTAGTGTAAACATTTATATAACCCTGAGGTTTTGTTGACTAGTGCTTCTTGATTGGGGTATTAAGCTATGTTATTAATTAGAGAGCCAATACCAGTTGTTTAAATAATTGTCAGTGGTGGTATTAATGTATGACAAAATGTATCAAGTTAAATGTTTGTGTTTCCAGGTATAGTTCTCATCTCTGGTTTAGAAGCTTCAGGGTAATAAAAAAAAACACAGATTTATAGGTTGCTAGTTTTATAACAGAAGAGGTATTACTATATTAATAATATACTGTTGTTAAAGTCTAGTACACATAGGAGCATACTGTGAAAATTTTTCCTCGAAGAGATGGTTAGTCATAAAACAGTAAGTCAGAGCATATATAATACTTATACAGTCTGTAGCGTTTGTCAAACTTTTAAAACAATTAACATCACAATTTGTTCCATTAATTATTTTTAACATCATGTATCTGCCAACTAAGGCGAGGGTATTATTATTAGAAATGTCACGTTAACACATTTACAATGAATATCTTAGGTATACTAGTTATTGGGATAGATAGACATGAGAGTAATAGTATACACATTTTCATTTGGTCGTTTTTAATTCCTTACTTCCCTTTTTCATTGCCCTTTCCTCATCTTCCCTTTTCTTTCTTCATTCATGAAGCTTGTATTGCATAGCTATGTAAGAGGGGGAAAAAAAACTCCACACACACACACACACACACACACACACACTGTAATATTCATAGTTGTTGTCCAAGTCTGATAAAACTTGTATGTGGAGGTATTTATAGAAATATAGGCAAAAATAGCATATAAAAATAGGATCCAGAAGTTTTAATTGGCAAAAGAAAGAAATGTCATGCCTTACTTTGTATTGCAATTCAAAAACTGAAAAAATGAAGTGTTCAGTCAACAAAGCACACACAACCACAGCAACATGAACGCTGACTGTCACGGACTCCACAAGATGACAAAACCAGACTGAATCAATAAAAATCAGTAAAAATCTTCTTTAATACATCCAAAGTTGAGTGCTTTCACCCACTAAACGTGGGCTTCATCAGAACAATTTTAAAAAGACTCTACAGACCATTTAAATATTTCATTTCGGCACCAAAAAATCACTTAGCGAAATAACTTCCCTTAAAGTGATCTTACACTACAAAAATATACCACCTATTGTAGTGTATGTATTCAAAGTACTAAGCTCAATCAATATATTTACACCACATCATATATAAATGTCTTAATAATAAAATGCATATAAATGATATATATCAAGACACAGAAATGTCCACATTTTATGAAGCTAAAACATTAATCAACAATTGGAATTAATACTGCACTGTATAAAACACATAATGAAGTACATAAAAAAATATATGTATATATATAAAAAAAAAAATATATATATATATATATATATATATATATATATATATATATATATATATATATATATATATATATATATAAAACATATATGTATAAAAAACATATAAAAACATAGCTAGCCATACTCCTATTTAATGCTTTTTAACTAAAATAGGTTTGATGGATATGTGGTTGTTGAGACAAGGCAGTGTAGATGCATCAGTAAATAACTGCCACCAGACCTCCTTGTATCCCAAGGTGGCCTTATGGTTACCCCCCTCGGGTCTATCTTTATATTCTCTAAAATGGCAAATTTAAATGCGTGGCTATCCCCACACTTTTCACTATGCCTACATAAGGCATTGTTATTATCCATTTTTCTAATACTATATAGATGGTCATAAATTCTCTTTTTAAGACTCCTATCGTTTTTTCCTATATAGTACCCTGTGCACGCCATGCACTTTGCCATATATATCACTAATTTAGAATTACAATTACCCTGCCTGAATCGAATTTTTGTTTTATTAATATTATCCAATATTGTTCCTTCCTTCTCCATTATAGAATGACATTGGTTACAACGACCACATTTAATTGTATGTTTTGTTCTAATGTCCAACCCCCTTCCTACTCTACCTTGTTCCAAGTAATTCTTTATATTACAGCCCATCTTGAAGACAAATGTAGGCTTGTCGCCTATAATATCCATAACCTCTTTGTCAGCCATCAGAACATTGCAATAATTAGTTAACATACTTTTAACCTAATTAACAAAAGAGCTATATTCAAGAATACAGGCTCAATGATAAGTTACATCAGTAACATCCCCTTTTCCTACAGCGTCATTCTTCCTATTTTTTTATATATTTTATACCTAAAAGGTGACATATTTCTTGACATCTTCCATCATATGCTTAGGATATCCCCTTTCCTTAAATAAACAGGTGATAAAATCCAACTCATCTATCATATCTGTATAAGTGGATGTCATATGAGCTGCTCTTATACATTGTCCCTTGAAAATATTATACATCATTTTTCTAGAATGATTACTAGTATATTTTATTTATTTTTTTTTTATTTATTTTACATTTGTTAACCGGGCTAGTCCAACTGGATACATGTCCATTTTCAGTGGACGCCCGAGGAGAAAAGCTCCGAGTTTTCAAAACATTAAATGTTACAAGTAAATTAAAAACAACAGTACAAAAATGTATAACAAAATGTTACTAAGAACAAGATTTGTACATAGTAAAAAAATGATTTGACTATTTTCCCACAAAAAAATACAATAAGTAAGTAAATCGAGAAAAGATGGGGATATAAGGTTACTAAGGACATCTACAGGATAAGACAGGATTTGGAAAACAGGATTGGTGGTTAGATGGGATAGGTAGAGCTGGACAGAGTAGAAAGGTCAGTGAGTAATTATGATATAAGGATTAACTTTAACAGAGAAAAATTTGAGGGAGACATGGTAGAGCAGAGGACAAGGAAATGAAAAAGCAGATATTCAAGATAAGTGTAGGAGAAGGTGCTTTTCCTATATATTTCTGATTTAAATCCATTATCTCCATTGGAAATATAGGTATCCAGATATGCTATCCCCTCTCTGTTGCTTGTGTGAGTAAATCTTAAAATGCTACTACTTTTGTTCAAATATTCGATTAATGTATTTAAACATTCATGTGTGCCATTCCAAAGAATGACTATATCATCTAAAAATCTGGAGTAATGTCTAATGTGCTTGAGACATCCACTATTGAAAATGACAGAATCTTCCCAATCCTACATAACCAGGTTGGCAAACATGGGGGCACAAACCACCCCCATCACTACCCCCTGGTCTGGTGATAATGTTCACCTTCAAAGTGGATATAGTTGTGGTCCAGCACAATAGACATATACTCCAAAATAAGACAAACCTTATCCCATTCTAGGTTACCATATTATCTAATGCTATTGCAAAACGCATCCATTCCCTCCTGCTTAGGAATACAAGAAAAGAGGTCTACTACGTCAATAGTTACATATATTAACCCTTCTTTCAATAAGTCAAGGGTGAAACTACCTAAAAACTCCCAAGAATCCTTCATCATATGGGGAATTTTGTCATACATATGCTTTAACCATGTATCTATTGCTACACCTATTGGGAACATTTTGGAGTGGTTTCCTGAGATAATAGGATGGAAGGGGGGGGTCACTAATGCTTTTATGAATTTTGGGAATACCTACTATGGTTGCTAATATGGGAAATTCAACCTTCAAAAAATTGTATGTGTCAACTGTGATTCTATTGTCTATCAAAAATTCTTCATATGCATATCTATATGTTTGTATGCTATATGTATTTCATTAATAGACACAATCTCATAATTACCAGACAGCTGGAGAATCTCATACAATTTCGTAGTGTATTCCATAGCATCGTAGATGACAACACCCCCCCCCCAATCTGGCTTCATTACATGAATATTTAAATCTTCCTTAAAATCCTTAAGTAATTTTAACTCATCACCAGTTAGATTGCTTCTAGTATTACTAGTACTATATATGGCAAAGTGCATGGTGTGCACAGGGTACTATACACGAAAAACCAAAAAGAGTCTTAAAAAGGGAATTTATGACCATCTATATAGTATTAGATGAATGGATAATAACAATGCCTTATATAGGCATATTGAAAAGTGGGGGATAGCCACGCATTTAAATTTGCCATTTTAGAGAATATAAAGATAGACCCAAGGGGGGGGGGGTAACCATAGGGCCACCTTGTGATACAAGGAGGTCTGGTGGCAATTATTTACTGATGCATCTACACTGCCTAGTCTCAACGACCACATATCCATCAAACCTATTTTAGTTAAAAAGCATTAAATAGGAGTATGGCTAGCTATGATTTTATATGTTTTTTATACATATATGTTTTATATATATATATATATATATATATATATATATATATATATATATATATATATATTTTTTTATATATATTTTTTATGCACTTCCTTATGTGTTTTATACAGTGCAATATTAATTCCAATTGTTGATTAATTAAGCTTCATAAAATGTGGAAATTTCTGTGTCTTGATACATATCATTTATATGCATTTTATTATTAAGACATTTATATATGATGTGGTGTAAATATATTGATTGAGCTTAGTACTTTGAATACATACACAATAAGTGTTATATTTTTGTAGTGTAAGATCACTTTTAGGGAAGTTATTTCGCTAAGTGATTTTTGGCGCCAAAATGAAGTATTTAAATGGTCTGTAGAGTCTTTTTAAAATTGTTCTGATGAAGCCCACATTTAGTGGGTGAAAGTGTTCAATTCTGGATGTATTAAAGAAGATTTTTACTGATTTTTATTGATCCAGTCTGGTTTTGTCATCTTGTGGAGTCCGTGACAGTCAGCGGTCGTGTTGCTGTGGTTTTGTATTCCAATTCAGTTTGTAGGTATTTGCATTGTTCCATGTTGTGGATGAGTGGAATACCAGGGCAGAGAACACTGAGAATGAAAAGATTGCTGTGCTGACCACTAGATGGGAGTGCAATCTGTTATTGCATGGCAAGGTTAACTTGTTAAGCCAAGTCAAAGGTGTTGGAGAATGAATTCAAAGTGAAGTAAATCAAAACTGATGATTTCCTGGTTAACTTGTGTTATCCCTGATTAAAAATGATAGATGTATTGCAAATCCAACATTATGAATGCAGTTCTTACATATTTCTTTTTCTTGCTTGCATGAAAATGTCTGTAATTTGGTAGTAGCATTTTAAGAAAGAATAGACTTCTGGGAAGTTAGGTTCAGGGGTTAAACAGGAAGTGACTGGCATATTGAGATGGTTGGATCCTTGTAGAATGTATTAATGGAACCAGAAGGTCATTTTCAGCTGAGAAATCTGCAAATTATTTATCTTGGATTACAAACAGTACCAAAATGGTGAGAAGCTTATTTTTAACTTATTTCAGTCGCATGCAATTGTCTTAGTTATGCCACAACGCTGCTTTTTTTTTTTTCATTTTATTTGCTATTTTTGGTAGTAGATAGTTCAGGAACTGTGTTAAAGGCATTTAAGAAGGATTTCTTCACTTCCGCGGTGTTGCTGACGTTGTATTTGATCCCCTGATGCTGAAAGTGAAGTGTGTGGGAGTATTTCATTTGGAATCTGATTTGCTTTTGTATGAAAAAGCTACAAAATAAAGGTGTTGCTGACATTGTATTTGATCCCCTGATGCTGAAAGTGAAGTGTGTGGGGGTATTTCATTTGGAATCTAATTTGCTTTTGTATCAAAAAGCTACAAAATGGAGACAGTTTTTGACTTTTCATTTTAATTTGTAGAGTAAGATCTTGGGCAAAAAGTATTTTATTTCCATTCCAGATCATGTTTCTTTTTTTTTTTTTTTTTTTGCAGCTATATGGCTTCTGGTTGCATGTTGGAAATTAAGCAATTTTACATACACTAGTCTTGGTTTAGTGGAGTCTAATGATGGGCGTAGGGCTCGGTGTGCTTTTTCTATTGTTACTTGGCTTGCTTCAGCGGTGTTTTCAAGTAGAGCCCCAAATAGAGCCAGAATTGTTTCCAGTAGTTTGTTTTGCTCAATACTTTCTGGTATGCCCCTCAAGATGATATTATTATGTCTGGATCTTGCTTCTAGGTCCAGGATGTTTTGCTGCATTTCTTGTATAGATTTGTTGTAAGCTTTAGATTCCTTCTGGAGTTCTTCAGTTTTAGTTTCATTTTCAAAGATTCTGGTTGCAATGTAGTTAATGGAATCCCCAAAAGATTTTAGCTGGTCTGAGAAATTTTGTATGGTTAATTACTGAGGCTGTAGAGCAAGTTGTAGGTCATCAAGGTTTGTAGATTCAGTTTCATTTTTACTGGATGATTTAGTGGTTTCTTGTTTCCCATTTCTAGGCCTTTTAGTATTAATGTATTTTTCTGAAGATGTAAGAGCTGAAAACTTAGTTTTAGTAGTTTGTGAGTCCATGGTATCTGAGTCAGTCGGCATTATTTCTCTTTTGTTGCTTAGAATATGCAAGAAGTTATTTGGCCTCCAGGTGTTTCAGTCAGCCAGCAAGCAGAGCACATGTGAAGGAATCCTGGCAGTATGACAGGTACTCTTCCTATTTTTCAGTATTCTCCTCTGTTTTTGGTAGTTTTTCCAAGTTGTAGCAGTTAGCTTGATGACTATCAAGTTTTATTTTTTCCCTGGGTCGCAAGCAGTTTTTTTATATTGGTATTTGGAGAACTAAGTAACTGCAGTGTTTAAAGGTCAGCACCCATTTTGAATCTGTCACACCCAGTGCAAATCTTAACATCTTTACCTATGCTATCTCCAGCTCTGACTCCTGCCATTTTGTTAATGGCACCATCTCCAACCCATATAACATAGCTGGTCCCATTACCCTCTTGCAGACCTTCCCTTTCACTCTTAGTGTTATCCGTCTATCACAAATCACTCCTGACACTCTTCTCCACCTACTTCACCCTGCCTGTACTCTCTTCTTTACCTATTTTCCACACTCACCATTACTCTGAAGTGTTGATCCCAATTATTTAAACTCATCCATCTTCGCCAGCTCTACTCACTGCATTCTCACCCTTCCTCTATCCTCCGTCTCTTTCGCACACATATATTCTGCCTTAGTCCTGATGGCCTTCATTCCTCTCCTCTCTAGAGCATATCTCCACCTCTCCAGGGTCTCCTCAACCTGTTCCCTACTCTCACTGGTGATCACAATGTCATCCGCAAACATCACGGAGGACTCCTGTCTGATCATGTCTGTCAACCTATCCATCATCATTGCAAATAAGAAAGGGCTCAGAGCTGATCCTTGATGTAATCCCACTTCCACATTGAGCACATCCATCACTCCTACTGCAGACCTCACCACTGTCACACTGCCCTTGTACATGTCCTGTACCACTCTTAGTACTTCTCTGCCACTCCTGACTTCCTCATACAGTACCACAACTCCTCTCTATGCACCCTGTCATATGCTTTCTCTAAGTCCACAAAGACACACTGCAACTACTTCTGACCTTCTCTATACTTCTCTGTCAACATCCTCAGAGCAAATATTGCATCTGTAGTGCTCTTTCCTGGCATGAAACCATACTGATGCTCATTAATCATCACCTCCCTTCTTAGCCTAGCTTCCACTATTCTTTCTCATAGTGTCATGTTGTGACTGATCAACTTTATCCCTTTATAGTTACTACAGCTCTGCATATCACCCTTATTCTTAAAAATCTCTACCAAAAACATCTTATATTGCATAGCTTTCCATAAAGTAAAATAATAGTACATCTAAGCCAGGCAAGATGTTAACTATATCCAGAGGTTTGTACAGTGACCACTGGCTGTTCAACAGGTGCTACTGACAATTTTTCAATACAGAAAAAGTCCAACAAAGTGGCCTCCAAATTCTGTTAATCAGATGAACCGTTATGTGGCTGTCCTTAATGCCACAACTGTCTCTTCCACTGCTACTTGATTCCGCTTTGCCTTTCCTCACTCAATCTTTATTGAGCTGCATCCAGTTTTACTGGCCAGTCTCTTCTCTGTTGCACTCATTGTGTCTACTTCCTCCTTCCTTGTTTCTTCCTTAAATCTATCATTTTCTCACCCAACACTACCATCATTTTCCTTTACCTATCGAATTGTATAATTGTCTCTGGGCAAGCCTCCGTTATGGACACTTACTGATCTTGATCATGTTGACAGTATCCCTCATTCAAAGACTGCTGTCCTGCATATGGGTCTACTTCAGAAGACTGAAAAAACAGAAAACTGAATCCAAAATACTGAAAACTCAAAATACTGAAGGATGGAATTTGTCCCTTCACTTCTGTGCGATCTTGGAATTGGTATATATAATTAGCAGGGGGTGTGGGGGGCACAACCCCCCACATGATGAGTGCAGAAGGGTTTGCCCCCTGCATTAAAAATGTTTTCAGTATTTTGGGATTCAGTCTTTTGGTTTGACAGTCTTCTGAAGTAGACCCTCTGTATGTATATCTGCTTCACTTATGTCCACAATTTACCATTTTGAATGCTGTACCAATATCAGGAAATTTCAAAGCACTAATAATAAAATATGTAGTTTCATTACCATTTCAGTTCCTCAGGAACACTGTTTTCTTTCATTCTCCAAAATAATTTGCTCCCAGTCACAAATTATGCTATTTACCTCACAAACTCTGGAGCTCTTAACTCTCTTTTCAGAGATATTTGCTAACAAGTCAATATATCCATCAGTTTTTTTGCCCTTGAGAAGACATTCCAGTCCTTTGGTGACATGACAAAAATGTAATACTAGGTGAAACAGTTTTTACTAGAATTGCTCTATCAGTATTTAGTCTCTCAGTTCCTCAACTAGGTTGTGCACAAAAACACTTTACAAACTTTACTCCATAATCACTGTACAACTTTGTCATGTGTTACTCTTTCCCAAGATGACATCACTACATCTTCTCTTTTCGTCACCCACTTTTTGCTTACATTGCAATAGCAGGTTTTATTTAATGACCAAACCAACAAAGTTCCATGCCCGGGGGAAATGCACGGTCCAAACCAAATGTAACCAAACAACCAAATAGACCAGCAAGAGCAGATGTGGAGGTAAATTAAAAATCCTTTATTAATACAGACCGGTTTCGGCAAATGTTGCCTTCTTCAGTGTAGGACAAAACAACAATGTCCCATCCATCACACATTAAATAAAAATAGTCAGCCAATAGGCCAACAGAAATCATGAATATTAATGATATATTTGCATATAGCTGTAGCCCAAAGATTTTGTAAAATTACTGGATCCTAATAATAATGAACATATTGGAGTATGAAAAAACAAGGTAACCTTCAAAAACATTAAATTACCCTGAACCAACCAATACATAAGAGATGGCAGTAAGCATATATTTCAAGGGAACAGATGTTTAGGGAAAAACTTGCAAAATATACATAGACTGTATTGAATCCCCAAATAACTGTCTGTGTGTTAATATGAAGTTCCATATACTACAATCAACAGTCAGACCAACAAGATGAAAAAAAAAAAAAAAAAAAAGGGCACTACAATTTGTTCATGGACGAAGTTGTAAACAACAACAACATCATCATAATAAGTGACATGATATACAAACCCACCATATCATAATTGTCCATCATACCCTGGATCCCTAAAAGTGTAAATGTACACTTCAAGAGTATAAACTGATCATCCATATCAAAATGATCCACTCTGGCTTCGTTATCCAAACAATAAGTTTGACACATGAATGGTGCAAAAACCGAATAACAAAGTTGAAATGTGATACAATAACAATCCATAAGAAAAATACAAAAAGCTATGCCATGGCCAAATGGACCCACCCCAATCCAATGATTATACAAACTGTAAATAGAAAGACATGGAACAGGAGTTGGGACCCATACCGGAAAAAATGTATATATAATATTGAGTCAAAGGCCCAAGGAAATTCTGTGTTCCTACCTGTAGAACCAACTATAAATGATCATTGAGCCCAGGGTAAAACAGACCCCCTAACGTAACTATCCAATATCTCTCTTTATGGTCTAATAGGCCATGCCAGCCCTGTTTATGACTTCTATCACCAGTGATACGATCTATAATCGTAAAATTGAATCTAGCCTGTGGATGTTTCAAACTATGTTGATACAAAGCACTAGTCACTTTGTGATTTCTAATATCACTACGATGTTCATTCATTCGAGATCTAAGGGCCCTTGAAGTTTGGCCTATATAGAATGCACCACAATGACAAGAAGCTAGGTACACTACCCAATCACTGCTACAGTTACCAAATATTTTAATATTGAATATCTGGGTGGTATTACGACTTGAGAATTCCTTTGATTTAGGCATATATGAACAAGAACCACAATGGCCACAGGGAAAAGAACTGAATAGCTCATCACCTTGTAGTGTAAGTTGTTTATAAATAACCCCTCCACTAGCCATATGTTTATAATGTGACAAATATGAGCGCAAAGTTCTCCCCGCTTGCGAAACCGACATTGTTGTCCCAAAACTGACCTGAGTTGGTCATTGGCCAATAAGATGTTCCAATGTTTGTTAATGATATTTCTGACCATGTTGATGTTTCTTCCATAAGTCGTAACAAACCTAATGGGAGTACAAGATGTATTTTTGTTCTTGGTTTTGTACACTAATAATTGCTCCCTATTCATTTGGTTTACCCTACATCTGGCTAGGTTGATATCTTGATGATCATAACCCCTGTAGGCAAACCTCTGACTCAGATCAATACTGGCTGCTTGATATTCCTCGTCCCTCGAACTAAGACGTTTAATCCGTATGAACTGTGACACTGGGATACTTCTTATAGTGTGGCGTGGGTGCATGCTGGAAGCATGAAGCAAGGTATTATATTGTGGGTACTTGCGAAACACCTTACTAGATAGGGTATAATCATGATTTCTCGAGACAGTAACATCCAAAAAATTAATTGTATTTTGGTCATATGTTACTGAAAATTCCAGTCCCCATATATTACTATTAAGGTATTCAACAAATTCATGCAAGTAACCCAAATCCACACGCCACACTAACCAGCAGTCATCCAGATAACGTCGCCAGATATCCATCTCCACCTGGTAGATGTTATGTGAGTTGTCATATATCATGTACTCCTCAAAATAGGCCATGAAAAGATCAGCATAAATGGGAGCAAAAGATGCTCCCATGGCCGTACCTTGCAGTTGCCAATAGCATTGGCCTTCAAAATATAAGACATTTTTGTTGTACATGTTCTGACATACAAATAAGTAGGGTATTAAACCCTGGTGTATAGAGATTTGCCCTCTCTAGCCAGTATTGAAGGGATTGTAAACCTGCCCAGTGTGGTATACTGGTGTATAAGGCTTTTACATCTAAAGTACACATATACCACCCTGGTTCCAACTGAGTATCTTGGATAATCTGTAAGAATTGGGTAGTGTCCTGCAATCTTGCCCTAATCAAACCTAAAAGTGGCTTGAGATATTTCGTGAGGAATGCAGAGAGAGGTTCAGTAAGAGATCCTATTCCAGAGACAATAGGTCTGCCGGGTGGTTTATGTAAAGATTTATGAATCTTAGGTAAAAGGTACAAAATCTGCTTGGAAGGTTCAGACACCATCAATGAAGACAAACATTTCTTACTAATAATCCCCTCCTCACAGGCCAACTTCAAAAAAGAATCAATTTCTTCTTTAAAAATGGGTGTGGGGTCTATAGGCATGTGCATATAACATTTTTTGTCCGATAGTTGTGTCAACCCTTCTTGTATATAATCAACAGTATTAAGAACCACCACAGCTCCCCCTTTGTCAGCTGAGACAACAATGATATCCCTATTATTACATAGTTGGTCTAAAGCTAGCTTGTCATCATTGGTAAGATTGCTTCCTAGCATAACATGCCCTTGGTTCTCAAAATGTAAGTCCCTCAGAATTGAGTCCATGAATATGGAAACATATTTATTCATGGGTGGTTGAAAGATGACTTGCCAAACCGAAACTCATCAGATATTCCAGAACTATCCTCAGCAAAAAACAATTTTAAATTAAGAGTATGGCAAAAAACCTGTAAATCCTGGATGATGTGGTATTCCTGAGAGAAAAAGGAAGGAATATAATTCAATCCTTTGTTCAGTAAAGCTATTTGTTCCTTGGACAATATAAAATGTGACAGATTTAATACATTCTGATGTGAAGTCTGAGAAAACACTAGCTCAGAAGGTTGTTCAACAAACCCTGAAATGAAACCTGTGCGGTTTCCTTTGCGGTGCTTCCTGCCCCCCCGATGTCCCTTGCCCCTTCTAAAGGGAAATTTCTGTTGCTTTTCTTTCTATTGGGAGACCCCCTATCAGAGGTCCCCTCACTGTCAGTTACTGAGGAATCATCTCCTGACGTACTATAAGAAGATTCACCCCTATTTTTCAAAATAGATCGAGGTCTCTTTCTGGTACGACTGGGCCCCGTCCTAACCTGATTAGTATCAGCAAACCTGACAGTCCGACTAAACTCGAAAGGTCTGCCTTGTTGATAATCCAAATAATCCCTGTGGAACTTTTTAATTTTACGTTCCTTAATGGTTTTCTCATGTTCCATCAAATCATGGGAAAGTTTCTTGATATTATCTTGATATTTGGGCGAAGATTCGAACTTACCGACATCAGAACAAAGTGTCTTGATGTCCTGTATATTCGAATCAACCGTTCTTTCATAAAACTGAAGTAAAATATTCACAAATGACATGGACCCCAACTGTAAAGCCTCCTTCCAATCCTGGTTCAACTTTTCATCTGGTCTCCCAACTAGAGGTTGGAGACGTATACGAAGTCCCCTGGGAGCCATATTCTGAGTAGAGTAAGCTCTAAACAGTTTGAGATGCCAAATGTTGGATCTAAGTGTTTTAAATGCCTTGGTAACAGAATGAAAAAACATATCACAATCCACCAACAGTGGTTGTGCCAAGTTATCCGGATCATTGCTTGGTGGGGTGTCGATCCCAAAAACACCTATATCCTGCCGATCAGCACATAATCCGGACAAAATATTATTGAGATCCATGCTGCGAATATAAGTTCCAAATGCCCACCCAATGAATATGATGAAACACGGAAAAATAGTAAAGGAATACTGCAAAAGCTAAGGACCAAAGGTCCAAGACGTACCAGAAAGGATGATTCCCCAGTTATAGCAAATTCCAAATCCTATTAGTCCCACTAAAAGGGTCAAAGGAAAAAGGGAATCAGCAGGAAACACCAGCAATTCACAACCCAATACTGAAAAATTGTATAGTCCAAAAACCATCAAGACCACAAGAGCAATGTAGATTAATAAATCATAATAGTATCATAAAAAAGAAAAAATCATCCAAGAACAAAAAACAATCCTACATAAGTAAATGAACAAAAATATGTGCATTTATTCTGTGGGACCGAGCAGTGGGTGTGTGTTCAGTTTCAATAATATAACAGCTATAAGCTGCAAAAATCAAGATACCTTTGTCAAAATGCAAATATAAAGAACAAGACCTTTAAATAAGATTATCAAGGACATCAGTCGTATGCTGAAATTCTTATGTTTTCACCAGTTTTGTGAAGTTTGTCACTATATAATATATGGTAAGCCTTTGTCTCATTGATGGTTTGCTATATACTTTATATTCTTGACTTTATTTAAAGGCCAAGTCCTTTTATTTCATTTGTGTTTCAAGGGCCCTCACTACGCTAATGTTACCATCAATGTTATATTCCGTTACCATTGTACTTGGGGACTGTGTTCTACCTTGCCAGTTCGGTCGGATTTAGTTTTACCGGACAGGATATGAGTAAAGCGCCAATGTACATGTTTTTGTCTTATGAATAAACTGCGGCTCAACATCTTGATACTTTAAAATTATTCTTGGTTGGTGTAACATCGGATTAAGGTGTGTTCACTATTTTTGGTGTTGGACCAAAGCGGGACTTGCGAGTTTGGGCATGTCTAAAGAGATTATGGATCATGCTCTTATGAAAACACTCACTACGTAACGCTTTGTTAATTTTTGCTGGTGTAACAACGGCATAAGTGTGTGTACTGTAATCGTGTGTATACACTTTATGGTGCCGGACTCATTCAAATTTTTTTGTGACTTTTTATCTATGGACTGGCGCAACGGGGACTATACCTTCAATCCTTTCTGCTTCAACTGAGTTTTTTGGGATTCGGTCTACAAATATTGATTAATAGGTACTTTTTCTTCATGAACGGCATACGACTAGTCACCGGAACTAGTGGACTATTAGTTTAAGATAAAATGTTAACATTTTGGTTAAGCAACGATTCAGGTTTGATGTATTGTCAAGGGAATATATTATGTTCAGAATATTTGTTTGAACTGAACCAAGGCATTTGTATTGATATTTATTAATGGTTATTATTCCATATGACTTTTTATATGGAATATTGTCTGTTTCTGATCCATACTGGTGTTTGTATAGGTTATTTACTTAACTTTTTTGTCTTATGGACCACGTCCTAAATATCAGGGATTTTGGCGCCAAATATTGGGTCCCATAATTCTGTTTTATAATATAGGTACCACTAATTGAACTAATATATCATTAGATTTTTGGTTCAAACTTTCTCTGTACTGTATTATATTGTTTTTTTCAAAACTTTTTTTGGGAGACATCAGGAGTTGGGTCAGAGTTTCCCTGTTTTCATAATACAAATCCCATTGTATATATTCATATATACAGGTCCTGTATGCTTATGCTGCTGATCTTTAGGTGCTGTGTCATACATGTTATTATTGTTTAGGACTCCTTTCAGGTGCCTCATTCATACTTTGGTGTAATTTGATGATAACTATGCCAGGTTAGGACAAGGCCTTTGGATTATAACTACATCATTATACTGTCTTCATGTGGGCAGTTTTTGTCCTGATATATTTTCTATTGGGAATAGTTTAGTATAATGGATAACCTGATCCTTTTAAGCTTATTGTTTAACTTCAATTGAGCTCTAACAACACTGTTTTCCAGTTGTGGTGGAAGCAACTTGAGACATACCATTTTGTTCATGCATGGTAATATCTGGATATGATATCCACAGGAGCTTGTATGATTTCTTAATATATATAACTGTATTTTTTCTCATGGATGTTATGGGCTATATTGTGTGTATGGTCAAGGCCATTTATTACACTAACAGATTTTCTTAAATTTTTATACCAAGCTATATTTTGCTATTCTTGGTGGATAAACATCTTGTCCTCCTTTTTATGATATTGGATGTCCTTGATAGTCTTATTTAAAGGTCTTGTTCTTTATATTTGCATTTTGACAAAGGTATCTTGATTTTTGCAGCTTATAGCTGTTATATTATTGAAACTGAACACACACCCACTACTCGGTCCCACAGAATAAATGCACATATTTTTGTTCATTTACTTATGTAGGATTGTTTTTTGTTCTTGGATGATTTTTTTCTTTTTTATGATACTATTATGATTTATTAATCTACATTGCTCTTGTGGTCTTGATGGTTTTGGACTATACAATTTTTCAGTATTGGGTTGTGAATTGCTGGTGTTTCCTGCTGATTCCCTTTTTCCTTTGACCCTTTTAGTGGGACTAATAGGATTTGGAATTTGCTATAACTGGGGAATCATCCTTTCTGGTACGTCTTGGACCTTTGGTCCTTAGCTTTTGCAGTATTCCTGTACTATTTTTCCGTGTTTCATCATATTCATTGGGTGGGCATTTGGAACTTATATTCGCAGCATGGATCTCAATAATATTTTGTCCGGATTATGTGCTGATCGGCAGGATATAGGTGTTTTTGGGATCGACACCCCACCAAGCAATGATCCGGATAACTTGGCACAACCACTGTTGGTGGATTGTGATATGTTTTTTCATTCTGTTACCAAGGCATTTAAAACACTTAGATCCAACATTTGGCATCTCAAACTGTTTAGAGCTTACTCTACTCAGAATATGGCTCCCAGGGGACTTCAGATCGTCTCCAACCTCTAGTTGGGAGACCAGATGAAAAGTTGAACCAGGATTGGAAGGAGGCTTTACAGTTGGGGTCCATGTCATTTGTGAATATTTTACTTCAGTTTTATGAAAGAACGGTTGATTCGAATATACAGGACATCAAGACACTTTGTTCTGATGTCGGTAAGTCTGAATCTTCGCCCAAATATCAAGATAATATCAAGAAACTCTCCCATGATTTGATGGAACATGAGAAAACCATTAAGGAACGTAAAATTAAAAAGTTCCACAGGGATTATTTGGATTATCAACAAGGCAGACCTTTCGAGTTTAGTCGGACTGTCAGGTTTGCTGATACTAATCAGGTTAGGACGGGGCCCAGTCGTACCAGAAAGAGACCTCGATCTATTTTGAAAAATAGGGGTGAATCTTCTTATAGTACGTCAGGAGATGATTCCTCAGTAACTGACAGTGAGGGGACCTCTGATAGGGGGTCTCCCAATAGAAAGAAAAGCAACAGAAATTTCCCTTTAGAAGGGGCAAGGGACATCGGGGGGGCAGGAAGCACCGCAAAGGAAACCGCACAGGTTTCATTTCAGGGTTTGTTGAACAACCTTCTGATCTAGTGTTTTCTCAGACTTCACATCAGAATGTATTAAATCTGTCACATTTTATATTGTCCAAGGAACAAATAGCTTTACTGAACAAAGGATTGAATTATATTCCTTCCTTTTTCTCTCAGGAATATCACATCATCCAGGATTTACAGGTTTTTTGCCGTACTCTTAATTTAAAATTGTTTTTTGCTGAGGATAGTTCTGGAATATCTGATGAGTTTCGGTTTGGCAAGTCATCTTTTCAACCACCCATGAATAAATATGTTTCCATATTCATGGACTCAATTCTGAGGGACTTACATTTTGAGAACCAAGGGCATGTTATGCTAGGAAGCAATCTTACCAATGATGACAAGCTAACTTTAGACCAACTATGTAATAATAGGGATATCATTGTTGTCTCAGCTGACAAAGGGGGAGCTGTGGTGGTTCTTAATACTGTTGATTATATACAAGAAGGGTTGACACAACTATCGGACAAAAAATGTTATATGCACATGCCTATAGACCCCACACCCATTTTTAAAGAAGAAATTGATTCTTTTTTGAAGTTGGCCTGTGAGGAGGGGATTATTAGTAAGAAATGTTTGTCTTCATTGATGGTGTCTGAACCTTCCAAGCAGATTTTGTACCTTTTACCTAAGATTCATAAATCTTTACATAAACCACCCGGCAGACCTATTGTCTCTGGAATAGGATCTCTTACTGAACCTCTCTCTGCATTCCTCACGAAATATCTCAAGCCACTTTTAGGTTTGATTAGGGCAAGATTGCAGGACACTACCCAATTCTTACAGATTATCCAAGATACTCGGAACCATGGTGGTATATGTGTACTTTAGATGTAAAAGCCTTGTACACCAGTATACCACACTGGGCAGGTTTACAATCCCTTCAATACTGGCTAGAGAGGGCAAATCTCTATACACCAGGGTTTAATACCCTACTTATTTGTATGTCAGAACATGTACTCAACAAAAATGTCTTATATTTTGAATTCCAATGCTATTGGCAACTGCAAGGTACGGCCATGGGAGCATCTTTTGCTCCCATTTATGCTGATCTTTTCATGGCCTATTTTGAGGAGTACATGATATATGACAACTCACATAACATCTACCAGGTGGAGATGGATATCTGGCGACGTTATCTGGATGACTGCTGGTTAGTGTGGCGTGCGGATTTGGGTTACTTGCATGAATTTGTTGAATACCTTAATAGTAATATATGGGGACTGGAATTTTCAGTAACATATGACCAAAATACAATTAATTTTTTGGATGTTACTGTCTCGAGAAATCATGATTATACCCTATCTAGTAAGGTGTTTCGCAAGTACCCACAATATAATACCTTGCTTCATGCTTCCAGCATGCACCCACGCCACACTATCAGAAGTATCCCAGTGTCACAGTTCATACGGATTAAACGTCTTAGTTCGAGGGACGAGGAATATCAAGCAGCCAGTATTGATCTGAGTCAGAGGTTTGCCTACAGGGGTTATGATCATCAAGATATCAACCTAGCCAGATGTAGGGTAAACCAAATGAATAGGGAACAATTATTAGTGTACAAAACCAAGAACAAAAATACATCTTGTACTCCCATTAGGTTTGTTACGACTTATGGAAGAAACATCAACATGGTCAGAAATATCATTAACAAACATTGGAACATCTTATTGGCCAATGACCAACTCAGGTCAGTTTTGGGACAACAATGTCGGGTTTCGTACAAGCGGGGGAGAACTTTGGGCTCATATTTGTCACATTATAAACATATGGCTAGTGGAGGGGTTATTTATAAACAACTTACACTACAAGGTGATGAGCTATTCAGTTCTTTTCCCTGTGGCCATTGTGGTTCTTGTTCATATATGCCTAAATCAAAGGAATTCTCAAGTCGTAATACCACCCAGATATTCAATATTAAAATATTTGGTAACTGTAGCAGTGATTGGGTAGTGTACCTAGCTTCTTGTCATTGTGGTGCATTCTATATAGGCCAAACTTCAAGGGCCCTTAGATCTCGAATGAATGAACATCGTAGTGATATTAGAAATCACAAAGTGACTAGTGCTTTGTATCAACATAGTTTGAAACATCTACAGGCTAGATTCAATTTTACGATTATAGATCGTATCACTGGTGATAGAAGTCATAAACAGGGCTGGCATGGCCTATTAGACCACAAAGAGAGATATTGGATAGTTACGTTAGGGGGTCTGTTTTACCCTGGGCTCAATGATCATTTATAGTTGGTTCTACAGGTAGGAACACAGAATTTTCTTGGGCCTTTGACTTAATATTATATATACATTTTTTCCGGTATGGGTCCCAACTCCTGTTCCATGTCTTTCTATTTACAGTTTGTATAATCATTGGATTGGGGTGGGTCCATTTGGCCATGGCATAGCTTTTTGTATTTTTCTTATGGATTGTTATTGTATCACATTTCAACTTTGTTATTCGGTTTTTGCACCATTCATGTGTCAAACTTATTGTTTGGATAACGAAGCCAGAGTGGATCATTTTGATATGGATGATCAGTTTATACTCTTGAAGTGTATATTTACACTTCTAGGGATCCAGGGTATGATGGACAATTATGATATGGTGGGTTTGTATATCATGTCACTTATGATGATGTTGTTGTTTACAACTTCGTCCATGAACAAATTGTAGTGCCCTTTTTTTTTTTTTTTTTTTTTTTGGTCTGACTGTTGATTGTAGTATATGGAACTTCATATTAACACACAGACAGTTATTTGGGGATTCAATACAGTCTATGTATATTTTGCAAGTTTTTCCCTAAACATCTGTTCCCTTGGAATATATGCTTACTGCCATCTCTTATATATTGGTTGGTTCTGGGTAATTTAATGTTTTTGAAGGTTACCTTGTTTTTTCATACTCCAATATGTTCATTATTATTAGGATCCAGTAATTTTACAAAATCTTTGGGCTACAGCTATATGCAAATATATCATTAATATTCATGATTTCTGTTGGCCTATTGGCTGACTATTTTTATTTAATGTGTGATGGATGGGACATTGTTGTTTTGTCCTACACTGAAGAAGGCAACATTTGCCGAAACCGGTCTGTATTAATAAAGGATTTTTAATTTACCTCCACATCTGCTCTTGCTGGTCTATTTGGTTGTTAGGTTTTATTTAATATCATAATACCGCTCTATATCATCTTTATTCTTGCTTAATAACCTCCTCTGACCTTCCCAATTTTTTCTCCTTTGCAACCGCAACATTTTGTGGGGGTTTTTTTTGCTATATATATAATCCAATATTTCTTCTTATTGACATGTTTTCTACTCTTCATATTGTAATTGATATTTTATCTTGCACTCTTGACATTAGACATTTTAATAAAATTATAGCTATAGTTCTGATTGCTCTTTGTTATGCATCTTTCTTTTTGTATATACACCATCTGTTTGTGTTTACTCCTTGAATAATCTTTGCATATTTTGATGTTATGTACTTACATAAGTACAGACATTATTGTGTAATTCCTTCCTGTCCACATTTTGTTTTTCTTTTGGTACTAACAAGTTGTAACTTTTGGTTACCTAGGCTGCAGATGAAAATAACCTTTGGACTGATTCACTTATATAGTTATAAATAAACGGATGATTAAGCAAACTTTTTTCTCCTTCACTCTCTGCATGTGCGACATTCTTCTTTAGTGACTGCATGCCTCTCACTTTCTTTCCTTGAGGAATATCAGTTTCCATATTCCTCATTTAAAGAGCAGGTTGCCTGCCATATTATCTTTCTGTATATGCATCATCACTGTATTCCTTCATTCATGACAACCTTCCATTCATATTCCTCCTTCAATGTCACTCACATTGTAGTTGTTCTTCCACAATTACATGTTTGATATAATAATCATTTGGTCATTACATGCCTCGCATATTCTCTGTTCCATGACTACATATCTGTCGTGCTGTCTTCTAGTCACTGCATGGCTAACATAGTCATTTCATGACTAAACTCATGTCATATTCCTCCTTTCATGGCTACGCACCAGGCGTATTCTGTCCTCATTCGCTACGTTTGTTATTCTCCTACTTTTATAATCTCATAACATCTGGTTGTTTTTCAGATAACTGTATGCTCAGCATGGCAGGTTGAATTCCTGCATAGGTTTTAGCACTCTGTATTTCACCCCTTCTCCGATATCCTTCATGCATGCTAGAATGTTATTTATTTCAGTATAAATTTGCATCACTTTCATGGTATTGTGATAAAGATTGGTTGTTTGTTTATTTTCTATGCATGTTGCTATGCTTTGAGAGGATTTTTTTTCTGATGAGGTCCTATACATGTCTGTTATAGGACTTTGGGTATTTTGTTTGCTCCTTATTTAGGACCTGCATATGAGGTAAACACATCCGAGGGCTCTTGTTAAGCTGAATGTTTGAAGCCATAACTAGATTTACCATATATGTTATGCTGACAAAAAGGAGAGACACTCTTATAACAAGGGCAGTCTAGCTTGGTAGCCTGAGTGCATTATTAAAAACGTTTGTGTTACTGTGTGTTATTAATGTATTCATCAAGAAGGTAAGTTACTTTCATCCACAGTCAGCCCCTCTCCCATATAATGATTGCAGTTCTCAATGATTTGACAGAAATCCACAGATTTTATGAAACATAAATCAAAATATGAGGCAAAGTTAGAGACATTTTGCAAAGCTATTACAGCTTCAACTTAATTTCATACAAATAGCACCCAAAGAATAAATTTCTCATCTTTCATACAAATTCACACTAGTCTTGTAAAGACAGACTGCAAACTAACCAAACAACACCAGGATAAGGTGCAGACCCAAATTATTAGGCAAAGACAAGGATATTCTGCAAAAGCAGGGACAATTACAAAGCTGTTTCACACAATTGGCCAGAAAGTAAATATCCAATTTATTTGACAGAAATGTGCAATAGCCTTTAGTGCCAGCCTTAGAGCAAATGAAAAAGGCATGTTACTTTTGTTTCTAGTAGTGCTCTTGGAGCTATTCCATCTCAGTATCTCAATGGGTATGTCTTGAAAGCCTGGTCGCCCTACCACAAACCCAGGAAACAACAGGCCAGTAAGTCTAACCAGTCTCATCTGTAAGTTACTGGAAAATATCATTATGGATCTCATAAACAATGATATTGGTGATCTACTGATCCCTTGACCCATGCCATTTCAGGCTCAGGAATAAGAGATCATGCCTGTTTATCCTAAATAACTTCTTTAAAAAAGTCACAGTGGTGTATGATGAGGGTAAACCTGTGCATACAACATAGTTAGAGTAAATATTATGTAACATGCTGTACTGCAAACTGGTTACAGACAGAACTTTTCAGATAAAGCATAGAAGTAACAAAGCAAAGCAGAAGATGATGCAGGAAAAAAGCTGTTCAATGTTTTTTATTATAACATACACACTGGTACCTCGGCTTTTCACCTTCAACAGATAATACACAATGAAAATAAGTCACTTTTTATACAGGTTCTAACTCCCACTGATAGTAATCAGTTACTTAATTAAATTTTTAAAGTGCCAATACCATTATAGACATGCTTTTTAATATAAACACATCTTAAACATCTCTTTTATATACAGCAAAACATCCTTCATCATTTGTAAGACTTTTCAAATATTTTCAAACATATTAAACATTTTAAATATTTTAAATATTTTTAATATTTGTTAAATTATTTCAACCATTTGAATAAGCTTATTTTAATTTACCAAGTTCACTTCTAGATTTAGTCCCCTAGGAAATAACGTCCTATAATTTAAAATAAATTTACTTTCTAACTCATTTAATTTCTTAACTACATCTCCTCTCCTACATAAAACAGGTTGTGCAAGTATACTAAAGAAAAATGAAGCCACATTACCACCATGTCTGTTAACAAAATGTTCGGCAACTGGGCTTTTCATGTTCTTATTGCGGATGTCCCTTAAATGTTCCATAATTCTTACTTTCACAGCTCGTTTTGTTTGTCCAATATTCTATTTTACACTTTCGCAGCCGCACCCCACTATGTAAACTAAATCACGTGATCTGTTTGGTGACAATGTCAAATCTGCTGAATTCGTTCAGCAAATTCGACATTCTGCCGTGTTATAATTTTTACTTTCATTTTTTTTCAGTGTTCCGAACAGAATTTATTTTTCCATTCAACATTTTGATAGTAAACCAAAAAAAGTCTTCACCTCCGTTTTTTGAATTAATTCTATTAATTAATATAGTATACGACAAAGAGGTCAAGACTGCATGAGAGAAAGGAAAACATTCCACAATTGTCTTTAAATGCTGGCCACATTTTGCAATGTTATTACAAGAATATAACAAATACATGATCTAAACTACTTGGAATACTTGGAACATTAAATCAATTAAATTATATATGTATATATAACATCAGAATTAGGACAGTTATATTACAAGCTATGGATAACTACTGAGTGCAATATTTGTTTTGTAATATATGACACTTTGGCACTATGAACTGTATTTTTATGTTTATTGATTATGACATTTCTTGATCTAAACAGAAATTGAATAACTTAAAAAATGATTTTCATTGATCTTGCTTTTGATGTCAAATGGGTTTATCAAAGTTAATTTAAAGAAAGTAACATTTAATATAATATGCTCTCATAAATGGAATGTTCTTAAAGAACTTAGTAGTACTAACCATTTGGCAGATCTAGGGAATATGGTGGTAATGAATACTAAGCATTTTATATGCATGTGTAAGAACCACCTCTCTGATTTTAACCCTTTTAAAATGTTTCAAGTACTGAGTGTGATAATGTGAAAGAATAATTCAGTCACTTATTTCTTAAAAGTTTAATTGTGGGTTAGTTTAATATGCATACGTATTCCATGAAAAACACTTATGAATCCATATATACCACTGGATATACAAGGATGCAACCTTTTTTAACAAAATATTGTCATTATGGTTACACTCCTACTTATTAAGCTCTGCTGTTAAGAATGATTCCTGTATTACTTTGGACATGGAATAAATGCCTTGGATTGCAAGGATTTCTTAGAGGATTCCAACCCCAGAAAAAAGTAGAACAAGTTCTTTTATTATAGCCTAAGTGGTTGCTCATTTCAGGGGAAGCGCATCGTCAAACTCTGTGGTATAAAAATGATTGTTGATGCATACTTAAGACCTTATTTACCCCACAAGGGGGGCATAATTGGTCCTTAACTATTTGCTCAAATGGAACATTTGTTATATGTATGAGGATCAAAGGGTTCCTAAACTCTGCATCAGGTATTGTCTTCTGGCATTCTGGACAAATGGAACAGAAAGTTTCTGTTTTCATCATAATATCTGGCCCATAAAGCTAAGTAAAATACCCTGCTATTGTTTTATCCATGGCAAAATGTCCATCCAAAATGCAGTTATAGGTAACAATTTAGAGAGGCCTCAGAGATTTTGATAACTGTATATGGCTTATTACCTGTTCTCTCTCTTTAGCTACTATATAAACAAAGTCATTTTTTCAGTTCAAAATATGGCTACAAGATTGATCTGTTGTAATCAGATGTCATCCCCTCCCATAACAACACTTCTTTAGTAGTCTGCATAGTGACTTTACTCAGTACTTTGCTGGCATTTTATACAGGGTATCCTTAACACTGACATCTTCCATGTTCCTTCCTACCACCTGAGGTTTTCGGTTAGACCCAGTGTCATGTTTACCTTCCACTCCAATCCAAACCTTACTGCATTTTGAAGTTTATAATTTTACATTGATGTCTTTATTAGGCTGTCTATCTTTGTCAGTACATCTGGTTTTGGTCCCCTCCCTCATTTTCCATAATGCTTTGAAATGGGGAAAGTCCTGACAAAGTACTTGATGTAGTATTTTGCCTACAATAGTTTGTATTTCTGATTAGGTTATTGGATACTATTTCCTGTTTTTATGTGCATACATTACTTCGGCTTTCTGTTTGCTAGTAATTTATTGTTAGGCAAATATTCCGCTGTAACTAAGGTACTCATGCTTCCTGAATCTAGCACAATATGCCAACAGAACTCTTCTTGCTGATTGGTAATAAGAGTTTTCACTAATGAAAGCAAACACCCACCAAACAGTTTTCATTAATAACCAAATAAAACAAGTTCAAATATTTATTATGTATTTTTACCTGGATTATAAATTCTTTCACAGTGTGGATGAAACTGATTAATAAACATGTAAGCAAGTTTTATTTGTTTATGTTTACTGAATCTAAAAGTCCTTGTATTTCATCCATCTGAAAAGTACATTTAATATGTTTATTGATAGCACGATAGTAAAAGTCAAATTCTACCCTTCTAGAGTTAAGCACTTAGCCTGAATAGATTCCATTGGTTTACCTTCACATATATGGTAGCAAATTTTATCAGCATAATGATATTTGTCAAAAGCTGTACAATATTTCTCTATGTATGCCTACTTAAAATATTTAAAGGAAATCAGTTCAGGTAACAATGCCTTTTGTTTATTCACAGATCTGTATCTGCATCCCAGGTTATGTGAGTAATCCTCACTGCATGTATGTCTGGCTTAAGATTTGTACTTTCAAACAATATAAACATTTTCTGCCAAAACTGTTAATTATTCATTATTTCTCACACCATTATGAAACAAACAGATTCATTAATTCTTAAATCAATCCACTGTTAACATGTCTACAAATTTTCGTACACCATTCATATCAGGTTCTAACCATTGTCTCAATATGTATTTCATTTTAGCAATCTATAACCTTATGAATTCGTCCATGGTATATGACCAATTATACAGTGATAGGCCATTAAAATTCAAAAATGAGCACGCTGATTGGCCAGCCCAACCAGCATACCCATTGTAAATCCGAGAATATACTAATGGAAAAACGTCCGGTCGCCCGAACTTTTTCCATTAGTATATCTCCTTATTTTTTTTTTTACTTTTTTGCACTCTGCAGAGGTAACAATGGAGAAAGGAATATCTCCATTGCCTTTTTTTTAAGATATCTTGCTATGTTATACGAGTTGAAGAACTCGTATAACATAGCGAGATATCTTAAAAAAGCAACGGAGATCTTCCTTTCAACGGACAAAGGAAGATCTCCATTGCTTGGGAACACAAGTTCCTTACGTATGCGCAGTACATCAGAAATGCCCCAGGATACCGGAAAACTGCAGAAGGGCAGCACAGAGGCATTACACAATGACATTATTTAAGAAAAGTAAGTATTTTTTTCCTTAAATAATGTCATTGTATAATAGCAATAACCTACAGCTGGGTGTAGGCAATGCTGGATTTACCCACAGTTAGTTTTGTTTGGTCACTTGGGTGAAACCACACCAACCGTGGGTAAATCCAGCCTTACCCACACCCATCTGTGGGTTATTGCTTAATGATTATGTGTATATATATATATATATATATATATATATATATATATATATATATATATATATATATATATATCTAGCTGTGCCTTCAGTGAAGCATCGTTCATTTTTTGGTAATTGTTGGTGTTAGTATCTTCCATATCTATTTAGGCTTTCATGAAATCATTTAAAAGATGTGCAGATGAAATTGTTACCCACTTTCTTGGGAGCCAGGTCTGTCTTACCACATACCTTTCAAAGGACACGATATAGACACCTGTTTCATTATCTTCTTCCAGTTTTTATCAGTGGTGGGGTGTATTTTTTTTCTTGAGGGGGGATTTGAGAGAGAAGAATCTTTATGGAAACTGTTTGTTGCTGTGTTGCAACAATTTGCTGTTACAAGTTAAGACAATTTTGGTCAGTGGCTGTACACCAGGTGTTCTTTATTTCCCGGAAGCTAAGTGATTGCCCATTGATACTGGTAGCCATTTGTCTCAGATGTATTTCAATATCTGTGGTGGCATTTGGTAAGGATTTAATAACCTCCTCCATTTTAGACCAAACATAGCAGCCTATATTCCATGAATAGACAGAAATAAATGGCAGTCCATGGTTATTACCACTTCATTAAATCTCAGTTGCACAGTTCAGGTGACTTTATATTATAATAGGACTTTTGCAAACTCCTTCTTAGTCACTGTGGAACATATACTTCCCCCCACTCCCAGTTCAAAGCATAGTAAACACTGCTCATTTTTTTATGAGGACAACTTTCTAAATGGTTAGTAATAGGGATAAAAAATTATCCATTGCACTTCCCCACCAAATGTTAGTTGTAGCCACAGTCATACATTTTTTGTAATTCAGTTTGGGTTTATTTATGAAAAAATTTAGATAGCTAGATAGATATATAGATACAAATTTAAAGCAAGCAATTCCCCCGAGTCAAAATCGATTCTTAGTGATTCTAAGAGAAGAACCCATATGGTTTTCCAGGTATATTACTGAAATAGGTTACCAGGCCTTTCTTCTGCACAGATACTGCTGTTGCCAAGTTGTCCCTCAGCCACATTTTGAACCCAAGTATACCAGTTGGTAATCCTGCACCTTAACCTCTGTGCTATCAAGCGCACACACACACACACACACACACACACACACACACACATATGTGTGTGGATGTCTGTGTGTGCATATAACAAAATGTCATAATAAAAGGGTAGTGTGGTATACATTTCAAAGGTATACATTTGACAAGTAAAGATATGTGGATATGTGAGCCATATGACCATGTGGCCAATGGTTTCAGGCACTTGTAAATAATCTTCTTGAGCTAACAGCTTGCCTGTCTCATGCTTCACTATTATTAAGGACTTATAGTAACTGTGTTGTCTATCTAATTATGCCTCTAATGGAAGTTGTATCTGGAGGATCATACATGTATCTCATTTGCACTATTCATCTTAAATGTAGATTTATATAATACTCCAACTGTCACATAAAATATCTTTAATATTTGATTAGTATTTGCACAATTCTGAGTCAATCAGGTAAATATATAAAAATGGATCAGGTATGTAATTAGCTGTATCTGTCTGTCTTTGACCTTTTGCAAATTGCTCCAGACAATTGCATAAAGACTGACCTATCAAATATAAATCCTATTCTGCCTGAGGCTGGGTTTCTGAAAGGTCTTTTCTGCAAAACCCACAGCCACCACTGGCAATCATCTCTCCACCTGACAGTGAATTTAGACTAATGCCCCTTTAGCCACACAGAAGCATTGAAATGGTCTTCACACTGTTGTTAAGAGGGGGGGTCACGGTGAATAATCACATCTCTTTAATCAACACATGATTATTTGACTTTAAAACATCTAAAATCTTAGGAAGTTAACCAGGATACACTCAGGGCTGCAAAAGATATATCTATATGGTTTGCTGAAAAGTGATAGAAGGTCAGTTTTGTAGACCAGAATAAATGCTGGTACAGCTAATTAAACATCAGCTTACAGTGTGTAATAGTTATTTTCTGTACAAGATTGTGGTACAGTGGGGAATAGTGAATTTGCCCTTTTCCTGTTGTGTGATTACTAACTTGGTACATACAATTAGAAGGGGGTATATGGTGAAGTGCAGGGGCAGCTTTCCCGTCTTAAAAAAAGTTTTACTTTTCTGTGTGTGTTTTTGTTCATTTTCCCTTCAATATTTTAACTTTTTGATATGTGCTGCGGTAGTGTTGTCACCTCACAGTAAGACGCTGTCCAGTTTGATTCTCAGCTAGAGCGTCTTCTGTGTGGAGACATGCGTGAATGGGCGTACCTTCATTGAAGGTTGTGCATCAGGGCTGGTAACTCGACATGTAAAAATCAACTACCAATCATTAGTGGACTGGAGTTCCACTGTGGTGACCCCTAACCGGGAAAAGCTGAAAGACGCAAACATTGTACATAGGAATAATTCTTTCATGAAAAAAGTGGATAATATTTCTTTCTCATTGCAGTTTTATGTAGGGTTGTGTTCAGGTGAAATATCAGTACATACAATTTGTTTAGTAACTCTTCAAAAATTTTCTAATCTTCAGTTATAATGACATTGGCCCAGATCATCTGAATTTAATTGTGGCTTGGGGACTTGACAGAGCAGATAAGGTAGGATGGAAATGAATGGCCTATGCTGGTTCTCCCATCTTGCATTGAGGGAGGTAGTTCTGGCTCACCACATGCCTGACACCTAGTGGAAGCACGAAGTTTGCAGCTGTGAAGGATGAGCCTGTGAACATGTACTGCATAGTTAATATGCATGTATGCAAAATAGGGTTGCCACCTGTCCCTGTTTGCAAGGGAAAGTCCCTCTTTGGGCAGGTATGTCCTGAGTAAAAAAAAAAAAAAAAAAAAAAAATTAAAATGGCAAATGTCCTGAGATTTTAGGACAAAAAATATTTCCTAAGTTTTTTTTTAACAGTTGCATAAAAGGTTATTTTATATCTGAAACACCTAAATGTTAAGTGAAATAACATAAGCAACTCAACTGCTACAACAATAAGCTTCTATTTTGGCAAAAAAGTGTAGTTTTGTTCTTTGCACTGGCTGTGGATATGTTTTGTCCTGCAAAATTTTATGTTTCTACAAAAAAAGTCTCACTTTGGAATTTGAAAAGGTGGTAACCCTAAACCAAGAGGTCATGCAAAAACGCACTCCTTATGGCAGACAACATGTAGTGGAACTAAGAAAGGCACTGTGAGGGAGGGCTGATCTCTCTCAGGGGACTGAGAAGCTGCTTCAAAGGACCTTCAAGCTGACCTGCTCCCTACCACTGAACTCTAATCTCTGGGGAACAAAAGAGCCAGTTGGGCTACTGGGAAAGGAAATAAAGGGCTATTGAGGTCTTGCATAGCCTACAGATGTCTGGCTCTAACCACATGGAACAAGGTCTATAATGGGTGTTCCCTGCTTACCATATTTATTTCTGGTATGTCAGAATGGGGTGTCTAACAGATTGCAGTTATTTGCAGATGGCAAAAAAATGTGAAGCCACAGGCCAAGATATGGAGGAGTCTTAAAAGAATTTACAGTTTATTTACAGGTAGAGAGAAATATGGTAATGTTCTGCAGTTTGGACATAACTCTCAGGTCACATCAGATAGAACTGTAACACTTTACTAGAAGACAAAGTGACTGCAAAAGACATGTAAATATCCAGTACAACGACCCTGGACCATCAGTCACAAGCAGAAATGTCAGCAGGAACAGCGAACAAAGTGCTGGATTACAAATTGTAAGACCACATCTGGAATACTAGGTTTAGGTCTGGAGCCTCTTCAGGGAGAACGATGCAACACAACTGGATCCCATCCAGAGGCAGGCTATTAAGGTCACCAAATGGATAGAGTAGAAGGACTGTAAACTGAAACAATGTTAACAGAAATATACTTACTGGTTATGAAGACAAAGAAAGAAATATGATACAGGTGTAGAACGTGCTCCAACATGCCTTTAACTGCTATGATTTTGGCATAGCACTATGATTTTAGCATTCCAACTTAACCTTGCTACTCCTAGATTTATTGATGTTCCTCATAAAGTTACAAGTATTTATGGGTACATACCTTAATGGATAAATAAACTAACATGATCCTCTGTCATTAATTGTATAGGGTCTACTATATAAAAATCAGATTTGAAAAATAAGATTTTTTTTAAAAGACTAGTGTTATGATTATAATGCTTGGAGGTTAAGTGGTATGTCTCACATGGAAACTATGATGGGGAAGAACATGGTACAATGATACAAGAGGGTAGAGAGACTGTCATGTACAGCTGTGGGGTGCTCATTTCAGCATAGACTTGGTAAAGTAATCAGAGACAGAGAGACAGCATGAGTTTTGGACTCTTAGAACAAGCTGTTTGAGGAGGTAGTGAGGTTTCACTGTTTTGCAGCCTTTATGAGGGAATGGACTAGATGAAATGGTTGGTTAAATCCAGGTGATAAGAAGCAAGCAACAGCTGTATTTTACATGCACCCAAAAGTACAGATTACATAACAAACAGTCTCCTTTTAAAATTGTCACATTAAATTTTGACAGTAAATAACACCCCCTACTTTTCAAATTCAAGGCAGACAAATAAATAGCAATCATATTAGTTCATGTTGTTGTGTCTTTCGGCTTTTCCCGGTTAGGGGTCGCCATAGCGAAACTCCGCTCCGCTAATGATTGGCAGTAGATTTTTACGTGCCGACTTGCCGGGCCTGACGCACAACCTTCAACGAAGGTACGCCCATTCACGCATGTCTCCACACAGAAGACGCTCTAACTGAGAATCGAACCGGACATGTATGTTTACAAATATAGACATGTCAAACTTTATTCCTACTGCCAAAAGAAATGAGAGAATGAATGAAGGATGGAATCTAGGAAGGAAATACTTACATATATAAGGTATTTGGTTAAATACAGACAGGATAATCAATAATAGATTGCTGTTATACAAACAATGCAATTTAAATAATACTGTCTGTTTCAGTTATAGGAGATTATAAAACTGTGGTCATTATATTCAGTATAGAGACATTATGGGTGCATTGCTTGGTAATATAATTGTTTTCAGGGAGTGGTTAATTTTTGTGCATTTGATAGCAAAAGGGATCTTTTTATGCATGATTTTGCTACCTTCACCAATTCTGCAGCAGAATGTAACACATTTTCCTTAAAAATGATTAGTAACTTTCTTGGGTGGCGTAAGCTATGGTACCTTGCTGGCTAGGCTTATGTAGGCCCTTGGGCTGATAGCCTAGTACCTACCTATAAACCTACAAGATGATCACTCACCTCTGGCATTCACCTTTGACTTCACATAAAAGTAGGCCTTTCTTATTTCTTCAGGTTTAGTGACATCCAGTTGTAGAGTTGATAGATTACTGGAACAGTGTTCTTTTAGTGCTTTGGCACCAGGACCATCTTCATTCAAGAAACCAGCAAAAACTGTAAACCCTCGTGCATCAAGATGTTTAACAAGTTCATGTCCAAATCCTGAGTCACAGCCTGTATTAAATAAAACAAACAAAAATGATATGAGGGTTATTACCATTGTAATTATATTTACAAAAGTATTTTAGGGATTTTATAACAAGTGATGAGTTTTAATTTCTTTCCAAGTTTCTTCTGATATCCAATTTGCCTATATCTTCTGCCTGGATTTCCATTCATTTACCTGGGTACTATCTTACCTTAAGCCAAAGTGCACTTTGTCTGGAGGGTATGTCCCTTCCAGCACAAATTCACTTTTTGGTACCATATTTACCCAAAGAGTGCAGATGAGAGACCCAATGCACAAAGCAGTACACCACCATACTCTCAGCACTGATGTGTTTGCCACAGTTATAAGATGGCATGTAGTGGGTACAGCTGCTATAATTTAAGGTTTGTTGCATGCATATACCAGGACCACACTGTCACCTCATTCACATTATGTTAGTGTATGTGGTGCATACCAACCCTGATGGAGTTATTAGTAAAAATACAATTGTGAACCAGACCACAGAGCAGCCAACGTTCTTTCCAAATGGAAGAAAAAATCTTCAAAAAGTAGCCAAGCCAGGAACAACCAGGTAGACAAAAAATGAATAAATCCAAGACCAAGTTTAATTTGAAGCGCTTTTCGTTTGCTCAAGTGAGCAAACTTCCTCAGAATGACCAACATTACACCAAGGAACCATTTTTTATACAATGGTCGTAATTGATACAATGCAATTAAGCACTACATTAATAGTCACTTAACTTTTAAAGATACAAATTCTTAAAATCGTAAATATGCTGGAAAATACCAGCTTTTACTTACTAAACACTAGGCAGTATTAAAAATAATATAGAAAAAATATATAAAAAAATAAAAAAATAAAAAACCTATGCTATACAAACACCTATACATTACCAAAATGAAATAGAAAAGATATGTATATTTAAAAGATATTTAAAAGATATGTATATTAAATTCATATCATTCCCCTGGTTTAAATGAAGCATGTTCTATTTCTTGTTTGTTAAGTATTTTTAGTCTCAAAAGATAGAATTAACTGTTTTCCACCATTTATTGGTGAATATTTGTTGATGTGTGGTTCACAATGTTTATTAACTTTTATTAACTTTTAACGTTATGCTCACGCCTCTTAGTTAGAAATATACGGTTTAAGAAGTACATTTTTAATATACATATCTTTTAAATATACATATCTTTTCTATTTCATTTTGGTAATGGATAGGTGTTTGTATAGCATAGTTTTTTTATTTTTTTATTTTTTATATATATATTTTTTCTATATTTTTTCTATATTATTTTTAATGCTGCCTAGTGTTTAGTAAGTAAAAGCTGGTATTTTCCAGCATATTTACGATTTTAAGAATTTGTATCTTTAAAAGTTAAGTGACTATTAATGTAGTGCTTAATTGCATTGTATCAATTATGACCATTGTATAAAAAATGGTTCCTTGGTGTAATGTTGGTCATTCTGAGGAAGTTTACTCACTTGAGCAAATGAAAAGCACTTCAAATTAAACTTGGTCTTGGATTTATTCATTTTTTGTCTACCTGGTTGTTCCTGGCTTGGCTACTTTTTGAAGATTTTTTCTTCCATTTGGAAAGAACGTTGGTTGCTCTGTGGTCTGGTTCACAATTGTATTTTTACTGATGGAGTTATTGACGTACTGGGAGTCACTATTCCACTCATTTGGTATGGAAGATTGCCTCTGAGTATAGATTCCTTCACTACACTCATTAGGCTCATAAGTACTTACTAGGCTATTGAACTGTGAGGATCTTAAGAATGTGAACATTTCATTCCCTTGGTTGTTTTAGGAAGATATGCTAGCTGAAGGATATGATTATACACTTCTTGGAATTTAATTCTAACCCATGGTTTTGACATCAACTTTTTCTTTGGGACAGCCCTCTTGGATGATCTTAGTTTCCTGTGGGGAGGTTATGATGGGACCAAGTTTACAGTCATTCGCAAGCCGTGTCAGCCACAAATACTTAGCAGCAGCTTTCACTACCAAGAAGTAAATGCCAAAGAGGAGTGTTATAATGACTGAAACCTGGGGTGCACCACTAGTGACAGATCTCTTGGAGGAGATATAGCCACCCACCCTAGCTTACTGGTTTACATTTGTCAGCTAATTTGTTATCCAGTGAGTTACATAGGGATTGGCATTTTGCTGGGATAGTTTATCTATAACACCTGAGTGTGAGATGTATTAAATGCCTTAGCATGGTCTAGATATTCAGTGTGCGTTGTTTTGCCCTCAACCATTGCTTCAGTACCTTTTTTTAAAGACATCAGCAAGGTTAAGCAAGGTGACATGTCCTTGATAAATCTGAACTGGGTTGAGTCAAGAGTCTATATCTTACCTATATCCTTATGCATTAATTCCATAAAGATCCTTTCCATAGCCTTAAAGATAAAGCTGGTCAGTCAGGGGGAGATCTATAACTACCTGGGGCCACTGATGCCCAACCTTTATGCAAGGGAATGATTGTTGCTGTCCTCTTTTCATCCAGTATGAAGCCTGATTTGAGGCTGACATTGAATAGCTTCTGTAGTTGATAAGACAAGTCATGCTTCAGGCTGACTAGTAGGTGGTCTAGTATTTTATCTGGCCCCACAGAAATGTGGAATTGTGAGGCATACATATTACCTTGTGAACTTGTTCTTGGTTGATATGAGTGGGTGATGTATGTCTGTGTATGTGATTTGAGAATATTGGAGGGTTGAAGGCAGTTAAAGTTTGAGCTAAATTTATCCACTTGAAGACTGACTATATCCCCTGGATCTATGTATGTGATATCATTTACTATTAGATCTGCACAGTCCTGGGCAGTGTTTTCGCCATTTTTTAACATAATTAAAGAAGGTTTTGAGGTTATCCTTCTCTTCGATGGCTATTTTTACTTCATATCTAGCTTTGGTTGATTTGCTCAGGGTCCTAAGTTCCTTGTTTAGTTTAACAAGAACATTTTTGGCATCTTGGGAGTTAGATTTATTTTTGTGTGCAGTAATTTGTTTCTTTTATTATAGACCTTGTTTATATTTGTGGTGCAGATTCATCTATGCAACTATTTACATGTGTATAAATCTGTCAGTAAATAATTCTGCATTAACAGTGGGTTCATCAAGATGGAAGACTTTTGAATTCGTCTAGGGCATTACTCAGATTTAATAGATTAGCCATGGCATAATCTTTGAATACCAAGGTGTTAGAAAATACTTCAGGCTTCAGTCTTATGGTGGATGCGTTTTTTCTTGTGGTCTGATGTGCCCAGGGAGGAAATTATAATTGGTAGGGGGTCAAAACTGCCCCATATTGGTAAGGACTAAATCCAGGATTTTATCATCCCCGGTTGGGATGCAGATTGACTGGTCTATGGACAGTGTATAGGTGATGTCCAAATATCTCTGGGTATACAGTTTTGAGGATGTAATTCTTACAGTTTATGGAGTGGAGGTTCAACTTAATACATATAGATTCTATGCTAGTGTGGTATGAGATATGGGCTGAGAGGGGGCATAGAGAGGGTCCTATAGTTAGCCATGATATGATAAGTTTTTTTTTCTAATAATAATTTGAGCATTGAGAAGCCCTGTGTCATTATTTTCTCAAACTATTCTGGAGGGGAAATGTTTTCAATTGCCTTTGAACTGCTTGCTTAGGTTGCTATTGCTGACAAAAATTAAGGCCGAGTTACATTTAGTAATACTTTGGCTTAGATTAAAAAAGTAAACTAAATGATAGTTTTGGCAGCAGTTAATACATGATGTGTATGTAGGTCTGTGCTAAATTCAATATTATCTGTTTTCAGATTCTTTTATATGAACAGAGAGAGAAAACATTCACAACACATGCAATAAATAATCACTAATGTAAAATAATTCCATGTTATCTGGTTCACAGCTCAGCAAATCACAGCTCAGTGGACAAGGCAATTCAGAACTCAATAAGTAACAGACTCAGTACAATCCTTTGCACTGCATTGTAATAAATCTAATGCATTTTCATCAGAGCAATACAAATGCAGACATACTGGTGAAACAGTACAGCATACAATGCCACTTACACATCCATGACAGTATAACATGCTGTTGCAGAGGTGTGGAACATGACTCCCTTCACGAGCAAAGCAGGGACCTGTGCCTCCTGTGCTCCCATTATTTAACTATTCTAACATTAAGGCTGTGCAACCTTAGATGAAAGACAAAAGTAAGTGATGTTGTGTGACCTAATATAATTAAACTGTGAGACTGTAAATATACAAGACTTTACCACTGCAACATTAAATTCTTCATTCTGCACTACTATCTTTGGTGAGTATATAAAAATCCTGTACCTGTGCTATAGGCTGCAGAATCTCTTTTAGCAAGCAACACTTTCATGTACCACAGATATGCACTAAAATGTGCCTAAACTTCAAGGATTTCGGCTGTCAGCAATGTGTATTCACGATATCATCACTGTTAAAATGAGCCTCAGTGAAATGGCATGAAGCCAGATAAATACTGCACAAATGAAGTGATTGAATATAAATATCATACTCGCAACATTTATCAGTTCAAAGGTGAAGCCTTGCATGACTGAGATTGTTCCTGTGGTTGCATATATAGGTCACATTCACTTTTACTTGCATACGGCAGCTGTGCAGATATGTAGTCTGTGTATTTCTAAAAATGTGTTTTAACTGTCAGCTTAAGCCTCCACAGCTCCTGTGTGCCACACTGCATACTGTATGTTTTGTAGGTATATGGCTAACTGCAGTGAATTTTTGGGAATCACCTTCACAGTTACTTTGATATATTAATGTTTTATTTTATACTAAAGCTTTATACTAAAATTGCAAGGAGGCAAAACATAGTGCAGTCATAGACTTGCTTATCTGCTTTATAACAAGCAGGGTCCAGTATTCAGGAGGCAGCAGTAAAATCAGTTTGTAACCATAAAACATACAGATCATGTACTTTAAGCAATTATACACAGTAAGTAAAACAAAGGATAATGCTGATACCACCTAAATATATTCCTGTAGCAAAGGTCAGCCCATTATGTTTCCTTTGCCCTTGACAGGACTGTAATTGAGTAGGCCTGAGTAGGACTGTAGGTGGTAAGAGAATGTGGCTAGGACTTTTTGATTTGTATCTCAGCTTTTTAGGTTACTCAGTTTAGTACTAAGCAGTCATTAGCTGCTTATCATCTTCAACATTATTTTAACTTTTGTTATCTTAGTAAATTACAGTTGTGTGAAATCTTACCATAAAGGTAAATGTCCTTGCCTTCATTGCTGCAGTATTCATTACCATAAGGGATTCCCTGCCACAGAAGCCTGTATGTCTGGCCAGTCTACCCAAGACTACTTGTTTATATAAAAGGTACACTGGATGTCACCCAAACTCTCCTTGCATAGCATAGGACATAATGGTGACATTCAGGCCTACCATAAACAGGACTGATTGCCCCAGTAGGAACACCAATCCAAGAAACCCAAGAGTTAATCTCTACATCCAAGAAGGCAGGAGACTATGGGGGATGTACTACAGCAGTGAAGGAAGGGACATCTACCATTATGGTAAGAGTTTACACAACTGTACTATGTCCTTACACTCACTGCTGCGGTATTCATTACCATATAGGAGAGTCCCAAAGCAGGAAACTGGGGAGGGGGAAGGAGCAGAAGATTCCCTTAAAAAGCCATGAGGAACGGCACTAGCAAAATCAGCCCTAGCTCCAGAGATAACATCTGACTTGTAGTGCTTGATAAAGGTATGCACAGAAGTCCAGGTAGCAGCTTCAAGAATAGAGTTAGTATCTAAGGCTTGAAAAAAGCACCAGAAGAAGCCACGGCTCTAGTAGAATGACACTTAACTGAAGAAGGAAGGTGCTTGCCATGAAAAGTGTAACAAAAGGAAATAGCTTTGAAAATCCAAGAAGAAATAGTTTGCTTGGATACAGCAAATCTCAAAGATCTAGGATGAAAAGAAACAAATAACTGATCAGATTTTCTAATAACCTTATCCAAATAAACCCTGAGTTGCCTATGCACGTCCAAAGTATGCAGCACACTTTCACTGTCATTTTATGGAGAGGGAAAAAAGTAGGCAGATTAATAAACTGGTTAAGTGAAAGCTCATTAACCACTTTAGGTATAAAAGAAGGGTTAGTGCGCAAGGACACTCTGTCCTCATTAAAGATCAAAAAAGGAGGACAACCCATATGGACCTGCCAAGAAAACAACAACAACAAAAAAAAAAAACTAACAGGGCACTTATCAGCCACTGCAAAGTAGTCAGCAAGCAGGTGTAGGTAGTCCCTGGGGAATGAAAATGCATTCAACCTGCTGAAACGGATGCAGGAAAACAGACCATCTGTGAAAAGATGCATTCAGAACTGGCAGCAAAGAAGTTCTGTTTATGGTAGGCCTGAACATCACCTTTATTCCTTATTCTACACAAGGAGCATTTAGGTGATGTCCTGTGTACCTTTTAAATAAGCAGCAAGTAGTCTTTGGTAGACTGGATGGACATTCAGGCTTCCGCAGCAGGTAATCCCATGTGATACTAAGTACTGCAGCAATGAATGTCAGGACATCCATTTTTCATTATTCTGTATAGTTTACTTTTTACTTATTATGGTTTACTAATAAATGGAGCCTGTTATTCTCCACTGTATGTATGCTTAATTTAAGGATCATTTGACTCAGTCTTGAAGCAAAGTGATGAATAATATTTTGGTTGCAAATATCATTTATTTTGAAAAAGGAACAGCATAGCCTGCTGTGCATTGAATAGGCCTCATGCTCATATTAGACGATGAAAAAAAAATATATAAGGTATGGGGCCTGAAACGTCTTTCTGATGAAATCATCTTTACTGTTACTTGTATACATGGTTGTTTGTTCCAAACTGGAAGGCAGAACAAAGAAAATAAGGTAATCATCATCTTATTTTGGCTGTTCCCATTAGGAGTCACCACCAGCAGATCATTTGTTTCCATTTCTTCCTGTCCTCTGCATCTTGCTCTGTCACACCAACCACCTGCTTGTCCTCTCTGACCACATCCATAAACCTTATCTTAGGCCTTCCTCTTTTCCTGTTACCTGGTTGCTTCATCCTTAGCATCTTTTTCCAATATACTTAGCATCCCTCCTCAGCACATGTCCAAACCAACGTAATCTTGCCTCTCTGGCTTTGTCATCAAACCTTCCAACCTAGGCTGACTCTCTAATATACTTATTCCTGATCCTGCCCACCCTCGTCACACCCAGTGCAAATCTTAACTCTGCCATATCCACCTCTTACTCCTGCCTTTTTGTCAATGCCACTGTCTACAATTCATATAACATAGCTGGTCTCACTACCCTCTTGTAGACCTTCCCTTTCACTCTTACTGGTACTAGTCTGTCACAAATCACTCCTGACATTCTTCTCCACCCACTCCATCCTGCCAGTACTCTCTTCTTCACCTCTCTTCCACACTCACCATTACTCTGAACTATTGATCCCAAGTATTTAAATTCATCCACCTTCGCCACCTCTACTCCCTGCATCCTCACCACTCCTCTATCCTCCCTCTCATTGACACACATATATTCTGTCTTAGTCCTGCTGACCTTCATTCCTCTTCTCTCTAGAGCATATCTCCATCTCTCTAGGGTCTCCTCCACCTGTTCCCTACTCTCACTACAGATCACAATGTCATCTTCAAACATCATAGTCCATGGGGACTCCTGTCTGATCTCGTCTGTCAACCTGTCCATCACCATTGCAAATGAGAAAGGGCTCAGAGCTGATCCTTGATGTTATCCCACCTCCACCTTAAATGCATCCGTCACTCCCACCGCAGACCTCATCGCTGTCACACTACCCTCGTACATATCCTATACCACTCTTACATACTTGTCGGACACTCCCGACTTCCTCATACAATACCACAACTCCTCTCTAGGCACCCTGTCATATGCTTTCTGTAAGTCCACAAAGACACAATGCAACTCCTTCTGACCTTCTCTGTACTTCTCTATCAACACTCTCAGAGCAAACATTGCATCTGTAGTGCTCTTTCCTGGCATTAAACCATACTGCTGATCACTAATCATCACCTCCTTTCTTAACCTAGCTTCCACTACTCTTTCCCATAACTTCATGCTGTGACTGATCAATTTAATCACTCTGTAGTTACTACAGCTCTGCACATCACCCTTATTCTAGGTAATACAAAGTAATTTTGTGATCTCATCGGTTATTACTTGATCATTATTTTCTTTGTTATTTATTCCATCTCATGGGATCAGCTGATGTTTGATTTTATCATGAACAAGGAAAGTCATGACCAGCTAAGTGCTTTATAAGTAACAGGTTTCTACTGGAGTTCACTTCAAAGAGTCCTAATGCATAGTGGGAGGGGAGACATGAGACCCGTAGCAAGTATAATCATCTTTTTTATAATTATCTTGATTTTTTTTTTTATTTTAAAACTTTTTAAAATAAAAAAAATTGTACTGGTATGGCCCCCAGTGCTACATGTCCACACCAGGAACACCAGCCTTTCTTCTACTCTCCCCCAGAATTACTCTGGTATTGCTGGGGCCAGCTGTGGACCCAAGGATGCTGTTTTTTTGTTTATGCTACTCAGTTCCATTTCAATGTCCCAATGCTTGTTGATGGTGTCTGAGGGCAGCTCCCTCTTTGGACCACGTGCCTGTTAGGTTGCGTATCACCAAGCACCCACCAATCAAAGAGAGGCACTCCCATCCATTCTCTGACACACCATAAATCACCTGAAACACTAATCAAACCCGGGTTGGCTCCCCCTAGTCAGGGCTTTATTCAACTTTGCTACCAGAGTGGTTAATTTTCCTGACTGTTAGTTATAATAATGGTTGTATGATCCAAGACAGAGGTCAGAACAAGGAACATAAGATGAAGCAAATTAATATGTAATCAGTTGACAGCTGTTTATTATTTTGCTTATTTGTTTTAACTGTTGGCTAGATCAGCTGAGGTTTAATTTTATCTTAGCTATTAATTTTCAACACTGCTGCTTAGCTTGCTTTTTGTTTTGTTGATTTTTTTTTACAATTTAAAATGCTGTAAAAATGCTGTTTATCAGTTATTTAGTGTAATTATTGTTTACTCGCTCCAGATAGCAGGCAAGGCAAGCTGGTGGTCACTGTTTTCTTAGGGGATAATCATTTTGCTTATTATTTACTTTAACTGTTATTGGCTCCTTGGAGTTCCTGAGTTTAAACTGAACAGAGAATCATAAGGTCTACTGGTGTGTATTGTGGGCCCAGGCCTATATCTACTGGGGAGATCAGAGAACTATGAGCTAGGGATCTTGCCTAGGCTTGAAGCTTGCATCTGTGGTGCTGCTACTTACTTTTTTTTTTTTTTTTTTGGCCTAGCAAATGTTTATGGATTAAATCAGCTGTTTAGTTAACTTATTGTTTCCTGCACAAACATACTCAAAGAGAAAGCTGAGTTGCTGTGTAGACTGGATGAGCACATTTATCTTAACAGGAGAGTTGATTGTACTCCTGAGTATTCCTCTCATACTCTTACAGCAGGAAATCTGGACAAAGCCATAAATAATGGGGAACAAGGGCCCAAAAATAGGGACAATTTAAATATTGCTTTAACAGCCTTAAAAAGTTGAGAGAATAATAGATTTTGCATTACCATGGATTTTCTGTAGGGTATGAAGATTGAAATTCAAATGTCTGTCATTATTTTCTGACTTCACTCCTCAATGATTTGCCAGTAAACCAAAATTTTCCAAGGAACAGACTAAAAGTATGAGTCAAAAACTTGACATTCTGTGAAAATCTGGATAGTTGAGAGGTATGCTCCTGAGATGGGCGTGCTGATTACTGCCTTGTTATTTCTAATGTATAGGTACAGATGCATATAACAGGCCGCGGTGGTGCAGCAGTTAGCTTTGTCGCCTCACAGCAAAAGGTTCTCCGGTTTGATTCTCAGCTGGAGCACCTTCTGTGTGGAGTCTGCATGTCCTCCCCACGGTCCAGTGATGTTTAAAGACATGCAGGTGGGTGTGTGCATGAATGGGTGTGCCTTCGTTGAAGGGTGGATGTCGGGCTGGCACTGTACAAATCTAATGCCAGTCATAAGCAGACTGGCATTCCACTGTGGTGTCCCCTAACTGAGAAAAGTTGAAAGACATTACTAGGTACAGATGCATATCTCAAATTAAAGCATGTGCATGCTTCAGTATGTGATATATATATATATATATATATATATATATATATATATATATATATATATATATATGGGTCTACTTGAGTTGACCGAGACGCCACTTCGCCGACACGCAGAAGACCGAGACCAAATGACCGAAAACGAAGGTGATCAACAAGGTGAAATCCCGACAGCCGAAAGACCGACATGGGGAACGTGTGAGCGCGACTCGGTAAGTGTGCGATAGTGAGGGATTTAGCGTTAGGGTGTGGGAAAGGTGAGTGTGCGGTAGTGTCGGACTTAGGGTTCAAGGTAAGGTAAGTGTGTGATAGTGACAGAGTGTAGTTTAGGGGC
>NC_056741.1:1746523020-1746528020 GCF_019279795.1 Protopterus annectens | reverse complement strand
AACACAACTAAAGATGTACCCATGTATATGAGGCACAGTGCATTAATATTAACATTATTCTAATATTGACATTAATATCTCATAAAATGTAGGTGTTGTGTTATAAAGCATGATGGCATCTGCATGCTGGCAGGAAATAGTAGGTACACTCAGTGAAAGCATAACTGTGTGATGTTTAGCACTAAGTTAAAAAAGAGTTAATAATGCGGTTTTGCAAGAAATTATGAAAAATATGAAATTATACATATTTACATTAATAAAAAATGGAGTGAGATAACTGTCATGCCAGCAGAGCCTACACAAACAGTGGGTGTTAGAAATAAAACAGCACCACATTCACTTGGGAAAGACTAATATAGACACAGACACAACAATTTATTTAAGATACATTGTATTAATATTAATATTTTAATACTGAGCATAATATCTGAATATGGAAAGTTGTGTGTGATGTATCAAGGTGCCATCTAAAGCTGATTTGATTTTTGAAGCATGCACATTGAAACAGTCAGCATGGGGCAGACAGAGGTGGAGTTAAGGAGTGCTTATAAAATGTTATACAAACATGACATTTTCTATACTTACATTCAACTTGCAAAAATGGTGTGTAATACTCTTATGTTAGGGTGGCATTTGGAAGCCATGGGTGTTAAGTTAAAGACTGATATTAAAGAACAATGGGTAATACAACAGCTTATAGATATATGAATGTTTATTTAGCAAAGTAATTATGAATATTAGCTATACTTTCTTATTGGAATTAATATTGTAAAAACTTTGGGTCTCCCAGGCAAACAAATGCTGCCATCTTATACACAGAATTATGGCACAAAATGTTGTCACTTATAATTGCCAACTAATATACATTATTTTGTAAGTTAGTACTCTCATTCTGAAATATTGTCAAAAAAAACAGTATGCATAATTTGCATATATTATGCAATATTATACAATGACTGGCCGGTAACATCATAAAACGAGCACGCTGATTGGCCAGCCCAACCAGCGTGCCTGTTGAGAATATCCAACGGAAAAAGGTCCGGTCACCTGGACTTTTTTCCGTTGATATTTTTTTTAATTTTAAGGGTTTTAACAACAACAAAAAAAAAAGCGTAGCAACGGAGATCTTCTTTTCTCCGTTGCTTACTTTCCCAAGCACTGATGTACTGGGTATGCACGGGAACGCAAGTTCCAAATGCATGCGCAGTACATCAGCAATGGCAAAGCGGAGCTGTCCAGCAGCGGAAGGACAGCACGGTGCCGTTATACAAGGACATTATTTAAGAAAAGTAAGCATTTTTTCTTAAGTAATGTTATTGTATAATAGAATTATCCCACTTCTGTGTGTGGGTAATGCTGGATTTACCCACGGTTGTCTTTGTTTGGTCACTTGGGCTTTGCCCTCGTGACCAAACCACACCAACCATGGGTAAATCCAGCATTAGCCACACCCAGGTGTGGGTTATTGCTTAATTACAAAACAGCAGTGTACTACCCAGTCTTGACATACATCACTGGATAGCTCTTTGACAGAAAAACAATTCACTCATTGACATGTTTGATCTATTTTCCATGTTTACAGAAATATAACCCTTTGTTTGACCTTAATATTAATAACTCTTGACAAATAAAATAACACTTTTTTTCTTTAATAAATTTGCAATATAAGTTCAGTTTCTCCAGACAGAATGTTGACACTAACACCAGTATGTAGCTCGTCGTTTAATTAACAAGTTTTGAATTTTGTGTTTTTTTCTTTTTTTCTTTTCTAACATGCAGCACTTATATAATATTGCAAATCATATGAGGTGTATTGTCAATAGGTTATGTGGGAGAAAACCTCTCTGGAGGAAAGTGATTTCATAACGTAAAAAGATTTCATTAAGTAAGGAGATTAATTACTCTCTTGCTACACAGGACTGTTATTATCAACTGTCCTGGATTTGCCAGGAAATACCACATTTAGTATTAAAACAACACAGTGCCACAGGATGCTGAGTGGCCCTTTTAAGCCACATTTTGCTTACAGTCCCTCATTAGCCATGTTTCTGGCATCATTGACATTCTAAGGTGAGGGAGCAGCGTGGATTCAATTCCATCATGACTTTAACAGTGGCTGTTGCTGAAAGCTTACATATTGGAATTATTTCCTAGTGTCCAGCACAAGATTTTACATAAGGACAGACACTGAAAGGGAAATACTACAAAATTTCATAAAGATGTCTAAAGCAGACAAGTTAAAATAATTCATTTCTTTAGTGGAGAGGATAAACAAATGTAAGGTAAGAGAAACTACACCATCAAAACGTAATGGAATGGGGTACATGATGATATCTCAATATATGCAAACATTGAGAGACCTAATGGTGAATACATAACTCCTGACATATAGTGAGAAATGGGAAGCATACAGTACACCTGGTATGGGGTAATGGCCCTTTCCCCTCTGCAGTGAAATATCGGAGTCAGTATATATAATTAGTGAGGGATTACAGGTGCAGCCCCCCATAGTGGGGATTCAGGGATGATTTTTTATTTTTTTCTGCACTCAACACTCTGACTGTCAGTGTTATAGTACTTAACATTCAGAACATTTGATCTGAAGACATGAATCAAATGGGATAGTATGTCTGTAATTTAATAGTACATCTTTCGGCTTTTCTCAATTAGGGGTCGCCACAGCGGAACTCTGGTCCGCTCATGATTGGCAGTGGATTTTTATGGTGCCGAGTTGCCAGCCCGACGCCCAACCTTCAAAGAAGGCACACCCATTCACGGTCACACCTACCTGAATATCTTATTTGACTGTGGGGAGGACATGCAGACTTAGCACAGAAGGCGCTCCAGCCGAGAATCAAACGGGAGAACCTCTTGCTGTGAGGCAACAACACTAACTGCTGTAACACCACGACCATTCATGTCTTCTTTAAAATGCATTTAGGAGAATTACAAAATGAAATAAACATTTTTCTTTTTTATTGACATTATTCAGCCAGTGAGTTTTTTATTCACCAGTGGCCAAGACTTCCTTTTTTCTTTTTACTTTTGACTAATAGCTTTGTCAGAAGTGCTTCACAATACTTCAGTTTTAAGCATAGTACCACAAATGCCTGCTACCACTGCAGTATTTATGTCTGTTGGTTGTAACCATTGAACTTATGTTTCTGAGTTGGGATATCTCATAATTTTATTGGAATTGGGAGGGGTTAGAGTTTAGGTAAGCTAATTAGCCATCCAGATTTTGAACTAGATGTACCTACTTCTCAACAGCCTTTGATTAGATTTTTATGTCTGCTGGATGAGAGGTATGGATGGCATTTATTTTATTTAGCCATTTTTGTCTCACACCTGATGCAGAAGCTCAAGCTTTTGACTCAACTCCTCCCTCTTTCCAGTTCAAAGTGCCTTCTTTAAGATTTGTAACTAGTAACATCTAAAGGATTTCCCCTTAGGTGTTACAGAATTCTACAGATCCTTCCTCAACAATCTAAACAGTTTAGCCCCACCTCAGCACCAAAACCACAAAACATCCAATGAAACTCAGAGACAAGGCCTGGAATTCCTTGAACAAAAATAAAGCACAAAACAACCTACAAATATTTTGGCAACTCAGAAGTCACACTAAATAACAAATCAAAATAGATAATAAAACTACTACACTAACCTACAGTTCAAAAATCTTCAAAACTCAAAGGCATTCAGTTCAGCTATTAACAAAGTACTCATACCAGGCCATGCCACCCAGTCTGAGCCCAGAGTGCCCAACAACATAGAAAAACACTGCCAATGTTTTTAATATGCACTTCATAAACTCGCATACCTAATCGAACATCAACCCCCTCATACTAGCCCCTACTGCCCCAGCAACATCTGTGACTCTGTCCCCTTCTCACTGCAACCAGTTCCCACCTCAGCCATTAAAAACCTTTTCTTAAAACTGAAACCCACCACCCTGGCACCTGACAATCTTAGTCTGAAGAAGCTGATAGGATTCCATGAAAGCGCTCACTACAGTTTTGTGTTTATTAAACTCTAACAATTTTAGCAGCCTTGCGTGACCAACGTTTTTCTTCTACTTGTTTGGATACTACTTTGTTTCGCTGGTCACTTGATTCGGTGGTTTAGGATATATTTTATTTTTGTTTCACCTGACAATCTTCCCTACCTAATATCTAAAAAGTACTGCCAAGGCAATACCCTTTCCCATTTCCATACTCATAAACTGCTCTATTACAGAAGCATACATTTCAACAGTATGGGAAAAAAAGTTATATCCTACCACTACATAAAGGAGGAAGCAACATTAAAGTTAACAACTGCCACCCTTGTACTACCACCCTCGTGCTATTGCTGTCTTGTCTTCCCTATCTAAAATTTTTGAAATGTGCATTCAATCCCAGGTCTCCCAACACCTAATCAAAGATAACCTCCTTTCTCCCAACAAACACAGCTTACGGTCCCATCATTGCTCTCTCACATTTCACTAATGCAGTACATACCCACAGGGATGAAGGAGGGATAGTATCTGCCTCCTTTCAAGACCTTTCCAAAGCCTTCAACACAGTGTCACACCCCATCCTCCTGCAAAAAAAAAAAAAAATGAAAACTCTTATCACGTGGTTTAACAGCTATCTTACTAACACATCACAGGCCATAAAATGACATAAAAGCGTATCCCCTTTTCTTCCAGTCTCCACAGGCATACCCCAGTAGTCCAGTGTTGGTCCCTTTCTTTTCAAAACCTTCATTAATAACCTCCAAGATGCCTCCAAATTAGCTACAATACTTCAGTATGTCAATGATGCCACCTTCATATGTAGCACCCAAAACCCTAACAACCTGCAACAAATCATTCAAGAATCCTTGTCATTCATTGAAGCCTGGCTAACCATCTTACAACTTTTTCTTAACCCCCCAAAAACAAACGTATTAACTTTATCCCACAACACTTCTCAGTCCAGAAACTCTCCTTTGATAATCTCTGAGCAAATAACACTAAA